>NW_027672898.1:0-21000 GCF_964194105.1 Spermophilus citellus | reverse complement strand
TGTTGGCAGCAACAGTTTTAATTTTTAGGTTTCACTCTGTTTTCTACTATATGGGTACATGTAGTTGGAACTCTAAATCAAACACGGTTCATGCTAGCTCTTTGAAACTTGACACAATAAAGAAGTTCCAAGTTCTATCTCTGTGGTTTGTTTCTGATTCATGTAGCCCTATGCAGAGACTGGCGCAAATCACTTTCATGGAAAGGGGTTGCCAAGCTTCCAAAAAACTATGAGTTTCCTGAAATCTCAGCACACATTTTTTCACCCAATATTGATGACACGTTCAGGTAATGATCAGTACCCCAATCCCACTTGGCTCACCAAATTTCGTTCTTCTAGGTTAAATCGATCGTTGGCAGTAACGGTTTTAATTTTTAGGTCTCACTCCTTTTTCTCCTATATGGATACATGTAGTTGGAACTCTAAATCAAACACGGTTTGTGCTAGCTCTTTGAAACTTGACACAGTAAAGAAGTTCCAAGTTCTATCTCGATGGTTTGTTTCCTATTGATGTAGCCCTAAGTAGAGACTGGCACAAATTACTTTCATGGAAAGGGGTTGCCAAGCTTCCAAAAAACTACGAGTTTCCTGAAATCTCAGCACATATGTTTTCCCCCAATCTTGATGACACTTTCAGGTAATGATCAGTACCCCAATCCCACTTGGCACACCAAATTTCGTTCTTCTAGGTTAAACCGTTCGTTGGCATTAACTGTTTTAATTTTTAGGTTTCACTCTGTTTTCTCCTATATGGATACATGTAGTAGGAACTCTAAATCAAAGTCCGCTTGTGCTAGCTCTTTGAAACTTGACACAATAAAGTAGTTCCAAGTTCTGTCTCTATGGTTTGTTTCCTATTGATGTAGACCTAAGCAGAGACTGGTGCAAATCACTTTCATGGAAAGGGGTTGCCAAGCTTCCAAAAAACTACGAGATCCTGAAATCTTAGCACACATTTTTTTAACCAATCTGGATGACACTTTCAGGTAATGATCAGCACCCCAATCCCACTTGGCACACCAAATTTCGTTCTTCTATGTTAAACCGTTCGTTGGCAGTAACAGTTCTAATTTTTAGGTTTCACTCTGTTTTCTACTATATGGGTACATGTAGTTGGAACTCTAAATCAAAGACGGTTTGTGCTAGCTCTTTGAAACTTGACACAATAAAGTAGTTCCAAGTTCTATCTCTATTGTTTGTTTCCTATTGATGTAGCCCTTAGCAGAGACTGGCAAAATTCACTTTCATGGAAAGGGGTTGCCAAGCTTCCAAAAAACTAGGAGTTTCCTGAATTCTCAGAACACATTTTTTCCCCCAATCTTGATGACACTTACAGGTAATGATCAGTACCGCAATGCCACTTGGCTCACCAAATTTCGTTCTTCTAGGTTAAACCGTTCGTTGGCAGTAACAGTTTAAATTTTTAGGTTTCACTCTGTTTTCTCCTATATGGATACATGTAGTTGGAACTCTAAATCAAACACGGTTTGTGCTAGCTCTTTGAAACTTGACACAACAAAGTAGTTCCAAGTTCTATCTCTATGGTTTGTTTCCTATTGATGTAGCCCTAAGCAGAGACTGGCGCAAATCTCTTTCATGGAAAGGGTTTGCCAGGCTTCCAAAAAACTACGAGTTTCCTGAAATCTCAGCACACATTTTTTCACCCAATCTTGATGACACTTACAGGTAATGATCAGTACCCCAATGCCACTTGGCTCACCAAATTTCGTTCTTCTAGGTTAAACCGTTCCTTTGCAGTAACAGTTTTAATTTTTAGGTTTCACTCTGTTTTCTCCTATATGGATACATATAGTTGGAACTCTAAATCAAACACAGTTTAGGCTAGCTCTTTGAATCTTGACACAATAAAGTAGTTCCAAGTTCTATCACTATGGTTTGTTTCCTTTTAATGTAGCCCTAAGCACAGACTGGCACAAATCACTATCATGGAAAGGGGTTGCCAAGCTTCCAAAAAGTACGAGTTTCCTTAAATCTCAGCACAAATTTTTTCACCCAATCATGATGACACTTTCAGGTAATGATCAGTACCCCAATCCCACTTGGCTCACCAAATTTCGTTCTTCTAGGTTAATCCGTTCGTTGGCAGTAACAGTTTAAATTTTTAGGTTTCACTCTGTTTTCTCCTATATGGATACATGTAGTTGGAACTCTGAATCGAACACGGTTTGTGCTCGCTCTTTGAAACTTCACCCAATAAAGTAGTTCCAAGTTCTATCTCTATGTTTTGTTTCCTATTGATGTAGCCCTAAGCAGAGACTGGCCCCAATCACTTTGTTTGAAAGGGGTTGCCAAGCTTCCAAAAAACTACGAGTTTCCTGAAATCTCAGCACACATTTTTTCACCCAATCTTGATGACACATTCAGGTAATGTTCAGTACCCCAAGCCCACTTTGCTCACCAAATTTCGTTCTTCTAGGTTAAACCGTTCGTTGGCAGTAACAGTTTTAATTCTTAGGTTTCACTCTGTTTTCTCCTATATGGATACATATAGTTTTAACTCTAAATCAAACACGGTTTGTGCTAGCCCTTTGAAACTTGACACAATAAAGTAGTTCCAAGTTCTATCTCTATGTTTTGTTTCCTATTGATGTAGACCTAAGCAGAGACTGGCGCAAATCACTTTCATGGAAATGGTTTGCCAAGCTTCCAAAAAACTAAGAGTTTCCTGAAATCTCAGCACACATTATTTTACCCTATCTTGATGACACTTTCAGGTAATGATCACTACCCCAATCCCACTTGGCTCACCAAATTTCGTTCTTCTAGGTTAAACCGTTCGTTGGCAGTAACAGTTTTAATTTTTAGGTTTCACTCTGTTTTCTCCTATATGGATATATGTATTTGGAACTCTAAATCAAACACGGTTTGTGCTAGCTCTTTGAAACTTGACACAATATAGTACTTCCAAGTTCTCTCTCTATGGTTTGTTTCCTATTGATGTAGCCCTAAGCAGAGACGGGCGCAAATCACTTTCATGGAAAGGGGTTGCCAAGCTTCCAAAAAACTTCGAGTTCCCTGAAATCTCAGCACACTTTTTTTCACCCTATCTTGATGACACTTTCAGGTAATGATCAGTTCCCCACTCCCACTTGGCTCACCAAATTTCGTTCTTCTAGGTTAAACCGTTCATTGGCAGTAACAATTTTAATTTTTAGGCTTCACTCTGTTTTCTCCTATATGGATACATGTAGTTGGAACTCTAAATCAAACACGGTTTGTTCCAGCTCTTTGAAACTTGACACAATAAAGTAGTTCCAAGTTCTATCTCTATGTTTTGTTTCCTATTGATGTAGCCCTAAGCAGAGACTGGCACAAATCACTTTCATGGAAAGAGGTTGCCAAGCTTCCAAAAAACTAGGAGTTTCCTGAATTCTCAGAACACATTTTTTCCCCCAATCTTGATGACACTTACAGGTAATGATCAGTACCGCAATGCCACTTGGCTCACCAAATTTCGTTCTTCTAGGTTAAACCGTTCGTTGGCAGTAACAGTTTAAATTTTTAGGTTTCACTCTGTTTTCTCCTATATGGATACATGTAGTTGGAACTCTAAATCAAACACGGTTTGTGCTAGCTCCTTGAAACTTGACACAATAAAGTAGTTCCAAGTTCTATCTCTATGGTTTGTTTTCTATTGATGTAGCCCTAAGCAGAGACTGGCGCAAATCTCTTTCATGGAAAGGGTTTGCCAGGCTTCCAAAAAACTACGAGTTTCCTGAAATCTCAGCACACATTTTTTCACCCAATCTTGATGACACTTACAGGTAATGATCAGCACCCCAATCCCACTTGGCACACCAAATTTCGTTCTTCTATGTTAAACCGTTCGTTGGCAGTAACAGTTTTAATTTTTAGGTTTCACTCTGTTTTCACCTATATGGATACATGTAGTTGGAACTCTAAAGCAAACACAGTTTAGGCTAGCTCTTTGAATCTTGACACAATAAAGTAGTTCCAAGTTCTATCACTATGGTTTGTTTCCTTTTAATGTAGCCCTAAGCACAGACCGGCACAAATCACTATCATGGAAAGGGGTTGCCAAGCTTCCAAAAAGTACGAGTTTCCTTAAATCTCAGCACAAATTTTTTCACCCAATCTTGATGACACTTTCAGGTAATGATCAGTACCCCAATCCCACTTGGCTCACCAAATTTCGTTCTTCTAGGTTAATCCGTTCGTTGGCAGTAACAGTTTAAATTTTTAGGTTTCACTCTGTTTTCTCCTATATGGATACATGTAGTTGGAATTCTGAATCGAACACGGTTTGTGCTCGCTCTTTGAAACTTCACCCAATAAAGTAGTTCCAAGTTCTATCTCTATGTTTTGTTTCCTATTGATGTAGCCCTAAGCAGAGACTGGCGCAAATCACTTTCATGGAAAGGGTTTGCCAAGCTTCCAAAAAACTACGAGTTTCCTGAAATCTCAGCACACATTATTTCACCCTATCTTGATGACACTTACAGGTAATGATCACTACCCCAATCCCACTTGGCTCACCAAATTTCGTTCTTCTAGGTTAAACCGTTCGTTGGCAGTAACAGTTTTAATTTTTAGGCTTCACTCTGTTTTCTCCTATATGGATACATGTATTTGGAACTCTAAATAGAACACGGTTTGTGCTAGCTCTTTGAAACTTGACACAATAAAGTAGTTCCAAGTTCTATCTCTATGGTTTGTTTCCTATTGATGTAGCCCTAAGCAGAGACTGGCGCAAATCATTTTCATGGAAAGGGTTTTCCAAGTTTCCAAAAAACTACGAGTTTCCTGAAATCTCAGCACACATTTTTTCACCCAATCTTGATGACACTATCAGGAAATGATCACTATCCCAATCCCACTTGGCTCACCAAATTTCGTTCTTCTAGGTTAAACCGTTAGTTGGCAGTAACAGTTTAAATTTTTAGGTTTCACTCTGTTTTCTCCTATATGGATACATGTAGTTGGAACTCTAAATCAAACACGGTTTGTGCTAGCTCTTTGAAACTTGACACAATATAGTAGTTCCAAGTTATATCTCTATGGTTTGTTTCCTATTGATGTAGCCCTAAGCAGAGACGGGCGCAAATCACTTTCATGGAAAGGGGTTGCCAAGCTTCCAAAAAACTTCGAGTTTCCTGAAATCTCAGCACACTTTTTTTCACTCTATCTTGATGACACTTTCAGGTAATGATCAGTACCCCAATCCAACTTGGCTCACCAAATTCCGTTCTTCTAGGTTATACTGTTCGTTGGCAGTAACTGTTTTAATTTTTAGGTTTCACTCTGTTTTCTCCTATATGGATACATGTAGTTGGAACTCTAAATCAAACACGGTTTGTGCTAGCTCTTTGAAACTTGACACAATAAAGTAGTGCCAAGTTGTATATCTATGGATTCTTTCCTATTGATGTAGCCCTAAGCAGAGACTGGCGCAGATCTCTTTCATGGAAAGGGTTTGCCAGGCTTCCAAAAAACTACGAGTTTCCTGAAATCTCAGCACACATTTTTTCACCCAATCTTGATGACACTTACAGGTAATGATCAGTACCGCAATCCCACTTGGCTCACCAAATTTCGTTCTTCTATGTTAAACCGTTCGTTGGCAGTAACAGTTTTAATTTTTAATTTTCACTCTGTTTTCTTCTATATGGATACATGTAGTTGGAACTCTAAATCAAACACGGTTTGTGCTAGCTCTTTGAAACTTGACACAATAAAGTAGTTAGAAGTTCTATCTCTATGTTTTGTTTCCTATTGATGTAGCCCTAATCAGAGACTGGCACAAATCACTTTCATGAAAAGGGGTTGCCAAGCTTCCAAAAAACTACGAGTTTCCTGAAATCTCAGTACAATTTTTTCACACAATCTTGATGACACTTTCAGGAAATGATCACTATCCCAATCCCACTTGGCTCACCAAATTTCATTCTTCCAGGTTAAACCGTTCGTTGGCAGTAACAGTTTAAATTTTTAGGTTTCACTCTGTTTTCTCCTATATGGATACATGTATTTGGAACTCTAAATCAAACACGGTTTGTGCTAGCTCTTTGAAACTTGACACAATATAGTACTTCCAAGTTCTCTCTCTATGGTTTGTTTCCTATTGATGTAGCCCTAAGCAGAGACGGGCGCAAATCACTTTCATGGAAAGGGGTTGCCAAGCTTCCAAAAAACTTCGAGTTCCCTGAAATCTCAGCACACTTTTTTTCACCCTATCTTGATGACACTTTCAGGTAATGATCAGTTCCCCACTCCCACTTGGCTCACCAAATTTCGTTCTTCTAGGTTAAACCGTTCATTGGCAGTAACAATTTTAATTTTTAGGCTTCACTCTGTTTTCTCCTATATGGATACATGTAGTTGGAACTCTAAATCAAACACGGTTTGTTCTAGCTCTTTGAAACTTGACACAACAAAGTAGTTCCAAGTTCTATCTCTATGTTTTGTTTCCTATTGATGTAGCCCTAAGCAGAGACTGGCACAAATCACTTTCATGGAAAGAGGTTGCCAAGCTTCCAAAAACTAGGAGTTTCCTGAATTCTCAGAACACATTTTTTCCCCCAATCTTGATGACACTTACAGGTAATGATCAGTACCGCAATGCCACTTGGCTCACCAAATTTCGTTCTTCTAGGTTAAACCGTTCGTTGGCAGTAGCAGTTTAAATTTTTAGGTTTCACTCTGTTTTCTCCTATATGGATACATGTAGTTGGAACTCTAAATCAAACACGGTTTGTGCTAGCTCTTTGAAACTTGACACAATAAAGTAGTTCCAAGTTCTATCTCTATGGGTTGTTTTCTATTGATGTAGCCCTAAGCAGAGACTGGCGCAAATCTCTTTCATGGAAAGGGTTTGCCAGGCTTCCAAAAACTACGAGTTTCCTGAAATCTCAGCACACATTTTTTCACCCAATCTTGATGACACTTACAGGTAATGATCAGTACCCCAATGCCACTTGGCTCACCAAATTTCGTTCTTCTAGGTTAAACCGTTCGTTGGCAGTAACAGTTTTAATTTTTAGGTTTCACTCTGTTTTCTCCTATATGGATTCATGTAGTTGGAACTCTAAATCAAACACGGTTTGTGCTAGCTCATTGAAACTTGACACAATAAATAGTTCCAAGTTCTATCTCTATGTTTTGTTTCCTATTGATGTAGCCCTAAGCAGAGACTGGGACAAATCACTTTCATGGAAAGGGGTTGCCAAGCTTCCAAAAAACTACGAGTTTCCTGAAATCTCAGCACACATTTTTTCACCCCATCTCGATGGCACTTACAGGTAATGATCAGTTCCCCAATGCCTCTTGGCTCACCAAATTTCGTTCTTCTAGATTAAACCATTCGTTGGCTGTAACAGTTTTAATTTTTAGGTTCACTCTGTTTTCTCCTATATGGATACATGTAGTTGGAACTCGAAATGAAACACGGTTTGTGCTAGCTCTTTGAAACTTGACACAATATAGTAGTTCCAAGTTCTATCTCTATGGTTTGTTACCTATTGATGTAGCCCTAAGCAGAGACTGGCGCAAATCACTTTCATGGAAAGGGGTTGCCAAGCTTCCAAAAAACTTCGAGTTCCCTGAAATCTCAGCACACTTTTTTTCACCCTATCTTGATGACACTTTCAGATAATGATCAGTACCCCAATCCCACTTGGCTCACCCAATTTCGTTCTTCTAGGTTAAACCGTTCATTGGCACTAACAATTTTAATTTTTAGGCTTCACTCTGTTTTCTCCTATATGGATACATGTAGTTGGAACTCTAAATCAAACACGGTTTGTTCTAGCTCTTTGAAACTTGACACAATAAAGTAGTTCCAAGTTCTACATCTATGGTTTGTTTCCTATTGATGTAGCCCTAAGCAGAGACTGGCATAAATCACTTTCATAGAAAGGGGTTGCCAAGCTTCCAAAAAACTAGAGTTTCCTGAAATCTCAGCACACATTTTTTCACCCAATCTTGATGGCACTTACAGGTAATGATCAGTACTGCATTGCCACTTGGCTCACCAAATTTCGTTCTTCTAGGTTAAACCGTTCGTTGGCAGTAACAGTTTTAATTTTTAGGTTTCACTCTGTTTTTTCCTATATGGATACATGTAGTTGGAACTCTAAATCAAACACGGTTTGTGCTAGCTCTTTGAAACTTGACACAATAAAGTAGTTCCAAGTTCTATCTCTATGGTTTGCTTCCTATTGATGTAGCCCTAAGCAGAGACTGGTGCAAATAACTTTCAAGGAAAGGGGTTGCCAAGCTTCCAAAAAACTACGAGTTTCCTGAAATCTCAGCACACATTTTTTCATCCTATCTTGATGATACTTTTAGGTAATGATCAGTACCCCAATCCCACTTGGCTCACCAAATTTCATTCTTCTAGGTTAAACCGTTCGTTGGAAGTAACAGTTTTAATTTTTAGGTTTCATCTGTTTTCTCTTATATGGATACATGTAGTTGGAACTCTAAATCAAATACGGTTTGTGCTAGCTCTTTGAAACTTGACACAATAGAGAAGATCCAAGTTCTATCTCTACGGTTTGTTTCCTATTGATGTAGCCCTAAGCAGAGCCTGGCGCAAATCACTTTCGTGGAAAGGGGTTGCCAAGCTTCCAAAAAACTACGAGTTTCCTGAAATCTCAGCACACATTTTTTCACCCAATCTGGATGACACTTTCAGGTAATGATCAGTACCCCAATCCCACTTGGCTCACCAAATTTCGTTCTTCTAGGTTAAACCGTTCGTTGGCAGTAACCGTTTTAATTTTTAGGTTTCACTCTGTTTTCTCCTATAGGGGTACATGTAGTTGGAACTCTAAATCAAAGACCGCTTGTGCTAGCTCTTTGAAACTTGACACAATAAAGTAGTTCCAAGTTCTATCTCTATGGATTGTTTCCTATTGATGTAGCCTTAAGCAGAGACTGGTGCAAATAACTTTCATGGAAAGGGGTTGCCAAATTCTAAAAAACTACGAATTTCCTGAAATCTCAGCACACATTTTTTCAACCAATCTGCCTGACACTTTCAGGTAATGATCAGCACCCCAATCCCACTTGGCACACCAAATTTCGTTCTTCTATGTTAAACCGTTTGTTGGCAGGAACAGTTTTAATTTTTAGGTTTCACTCTGTTTTCTACTATATGGGTACATGTAGTTGGAACTCTAAATCAAACACGGTTCATGCTAGCTCTTTGAAACTTGACACAATAAAGAAGTTCCAAGTTCTATCTCCGTGGTTTGTTTCCGATTCATGTAGCCCTATGCAGAGACTGGCGCAAATCACTTTCATGGAAAGGGGTTGCCAAGCTTCCAAAAAACTATGAGTTTCCTGAAATCTCAGCACACATTTTTTCACCCAATATTGATGACACGTTCAGGTAATGATCAGTACCCCAATCCCACTTGGCTCACCAAATTTCGTTCTTCTAGGTTAAATCGATCGTTGGCAGTAACGGTTTTAATTTTTAGGTCTCACTCCTTTTTCTCCTATATGGATACATGTAGTTGGAACTCTAAATCAAACACGGTTTGTGCTAGCTCTTTGAAACTTGACACAGTAAAGAAGTTCCAAGTTCTATCTCGATGGTTTGTTTCCTATTGATGTAGCCCTAAGTAGAGACTGGCACAAATTACTTTCATGGAAAGGGGTTGCCAAGCTTCCAAAAAACTACGAGTTTCCTGAAATCTCAGCACATATGTTTTCCCCCAATCTTGATGACACTTTCAGGTAATGATCAGTACCCCAATCCCACTTGGCACACCAAATTTCGTTCTTCTAGGTTAAACCGTTCGTTGGCATTAACTGTTTTAATTTTTAGGTTTCACTCTGTTTTCTCCTATATGGATACATGTAGTAGGAACTCTAAATCAAAGTCCGCTTGTGCTAGCTCTTTGAAACTTGACACAATAAAGTAGTTCCAAGTTCTGTCTCTATGGTTTGTTTCCTATTGATGTAGACCTAAGCAGAGACTGGTGCAAATCACTTTCATGGAAAGGGGTTGCCAAGCTTCCAAAAAACTACGAGATCCTGAAATCTTAGCACACATTTTTTTAACCAATCTGGATGACACTTTCAGGTAATGATCAGCACCCCAATCCCACTTGGCACACCAAATTTCGTTCTTCTATGTTAAACCGTTCGTTGGCAGTAACAGTTCTAATTTTTAGGTTTCACTCTGTTTTCTACTATATGGGTACATGTAGTTGGAACTCTAAATCAAAGACGGTTTGTGCTAGCTCTTTGAAACTTGACACAATAAAGTAGTTCCAAGTTCTATCTCTATTGTTTGTTTCCTATTGATGTAGCCCTTAGCAGAGACTGGCAAAATTCACTTTCATGGAAAGGGGTTGCCAAGCTTCCAAAAAACTAGGAGTTTCCTGAATTCTCAGAACACATTTTTTCCCCCAATCTTGATGACACTTACAGGTAATGATCAGTACCGCAATGCCACTTGGCTCACCAAATTTCGTTCTTCTAGGTTAAACCGTTCGTTGGCAGTAACAGTTTAAATTTTTAGGTTTCACTCTGTTTTCTCCTATATGGATACATGTAGTTGGAACTCTAAATCAAACACGGTTTGTGCTAGCTCTTTGAAACTTGACACAACAAAGTAGTTCCAAGTTCTATCTCTATGGTTTGTTTCCTATTGATGTAGCCCTAAGCAGAGACTGGCGCAAATCTCTTTCATGGAAAGGGTTTGCCAGGCTTCCAAAAAACTACGAGTTTCCTGAAATCTCAGCACACATTTTTTCACCCAATCTTGATGACACTTACAGGTAATGATCAGTACCCCAATGCCACTTGGCTCACCAAATTTCGTTCTTCTAGGTTAAACCGTTCCTTTGCAGTAACAGTTTTAATTTTTAGGTTTCACTCTGTTTTCTCCTATATGGATACATATAGTTGGAACTCTAAATCAAACACAGTTTAGGCTAGCTCTTTGAATCTTGACACAATAAAGTAGTTCCAAGTTCTATCACTATGGTTTGTTTCCTTTTAATGTAGCCCTAAGCACAGACCGGCACAAATCACTATCATGGAAAGGGGTTGCCAAGCTTCCAAAAAGTACGAGTTTCCTTAAATCTCAGCACAAATTTTTTCACCCAATCATGATGACACTTTCAGGTAATGATCAGTACCCCAATCCCACTTGGCTCACCAAATTTCGTTCTTCTAGGTTAATCCGTTCGTTGGCAGTAACAGTTTAAATTTTTAGGTTTCACTCTGTTTTCTCCTATATGGATACATGTAGTTGGAACTCTGAATCGAACACGGTTTGTGCTCGCTCTTTGAAACTTCACCCAATAAAGTAGTTCCAAGTTCTATCTCTATGTTTTGTTTCCTATTGATGTAGCCCTAAGCAGAGACTGGCCCCAATCACTTTGTTTGAAAGGGGTTGCCAAGCTTCCAAAAAACTACGAGTTTCCTGAAATCTCAGCACACATTTTTTCACCCAATCTTGATGACACATTCAGGTAATGTTCAGTACCCCAAGCCCACTTTGCTCACCAAATTTCGTTCTTCTAGGTTAAACCGTTCGTTGGCAGTAACAGTTTTAATTCTTAGGTTTCACTCTGTTTTCTCCTATATGGATACATATAGTTTTAACTCTAAATCAAACACGGTTTGTGCTAGCCCTTTGAAACTTGACACAATAAAGTAGTTCCAAGTTCTATCTCTATGTTTTGTTTCCTATTGATGTAGACCTAAGCAGAGACTGGCGCAAATCACTTTCATGGAAATGGTTTGCCAAGCTTCCAAAAAACTACGAGTTTCCAGAAATCTCAGCACACATTATTTTACCCTATCTTGATGACACTTTCAGGTAATGATCACTACCCCAATCCCACTTGGCTCACCAAATTTCGTTCTTCTAGGTTAAACCGTTCGTTGGCAGTAACAGTTTTAATTTTTAGGTTTCACTCTGTTTTCTCCTATATGGATATATGTATTTGGAACTCTAAATCAAACACGGTTTGTGCTAGCTCTTTGAAACTTGACACAATATAGTACTTCCAAGTTCTCTCTCTATGGTTTGTTTCCTATTGATGTAGCCCTAAGCAGAGACGGGCGCAAATCACTTTCATGGAAAGGGGTTGCCAAGCTTCCAAAAAACTTCGAGTTCCCTGAAATCTCAGCACACTTTTTTTCACCCTATCTTGATGACACTTTCAGGTAATGATCAGTTCCCCACTCCCACTTGGCTCACCAAATTTCGTTCTTCTAGGTTAAACCGTTCATTGGCAGTAACAATTTTAATTTTTAGGCTTCACTCTGTTTTCTCCTATATGGATACATGTAGTTGGAACTCTAAATCAAACACGGTTTGTTCCAGCTCTTTGAAACTTGACACAATAAAGTAGTTCCAAGTTCTATCTCTATGTTTTGTTTCCTATTGATGTAGCCCTAAGCAGAGACTGGCACAAATCACTTTCATGGAAAGAGGTTGCCAAGCTTCCAAAAAACTAGGAGTTTCCTGAATTCTCAGAACACATTTTTTCCCCCAATCTTGATGACACTTACAGGTAATGATCAGTACCGCAATGCCACTTGGCTCACCAAATTTCGTTCTTCTAGGTTAAACCGTTCGTTGGCAGTAACAGTTTAAATTTTTAGGTTTCACTCTGTTTTCTCCTATATGGATACATGTAGTTGGAACTCTAAATCAAACACGGTTTGTGCTAGCTCCTTGAAACTTGACACAATAAAGTAGTTCCAAGTTCTATCTCTATGGTTTGTTTTCTATTGATGTAGCCCTAAGCAGAGACTGGCGCAAATCTCTTTCATGGAAAGGGTTTGCCAGGCTTCCAAAAAACTACGAGTTTCCTGAAATCTCAGCACACATTTTTTCACCCAATCTTGATGACACTTACACGTAATGATCAGCACCCCAATCCCACTTGGCACACCAAATTTCGTTCTTCTATGTTAAACCGTTCGTTGGCAGTAACAGTTTTAATTTTTAGGTTTCACTCTGTTTTCACCTATATGGATACATGTAGTTGGAACTCTAAAGCAAACACAGTTTAGGCTAGCTCTTTGAATCTTGACACAATAAAGTAGTTCCAAGTTCTATCACTATGGTTTGTTTCCTTTTAATGTAGCCCTAAGCACAGACCGGCACAAATCACTATCATGGAAAGGGGTTGCCAAGCTTCCAAAAAGTACGAGTTTCCTTAAATCTCAGCACAAATTTTTTCACCCAATCTTGATGACACTTTCAGGTAATGATCAGTACCCCAATCCCACTTGGCTCACCAAATTTCCTTCTTCTAGGTTAATCCGTTCGTTGGCAGTAACAGTTTAAATTTTTAGGTTTCACTCTGTTTTCTCCTATATGGATACATGTAGTTGGAACTCTGAATCGAACACGGTTTGTGCTCGCTCTTTGAAACTTCACCCAATAAAGTAGTTCCAAGTTCTATCTCTATGTTTTGTTTCCTATTGATGTAGCCCTAAGCAGAGACTGGCGCAAATCACTTTCATGGAAAGGGTTTGCCAAGCTTCCAAAAAACTACGAGTTTCCTGAAATCTCAGCACACATTATTTCACCCTATCTTGATGACACTTACAGGTAATGATCACTACCCCAATCCCACTTGGCTCACCAAATTTCGTTCTTCTAGGTTAAACCGTTCGTTGGCAGTAACAGTTTTAATTTTTAGGCTTCACTCTGTTTTCTCCTATATGGATACATGTATTTGGAACTCTAAATAGAACACGGTTTGTGCTAGCTCTTTGAAACTTGACACAATAAAGTAGTTCCAAGTTCTATCTCTATGGTTTGTTTCCTATTGATGTAGCCCTAAGCAGAGACTGGCGCAAATCATTTTCATGGAAAGGGTTTTCCAAGTTTCCAAAAAACTACGAGTTTCCTGAAATCTCAGCACACATTTTTTCACCCAATCTTGATGACACTATCAGGAAATGATCACTATCCCAATCCCACTTGGCTCACCAAATTTCGTTCTTCTAGGTTAAACCGTTAGTTGGCAGTAACAGTTTAAATTTTTAGGTTTCACTCTGTTTTCTCCTATATGGATACATGTAGTTGGAACTCTAAATCAAACACGGTTTGTGCTAGCTCTTTGAAACTTGACACAATATAGTAGTTCCAAGTTATATCTCTATGGTTTGTTTCCTATTGATGTAGCCCTAAGCAGAGACGGGCGCAAATCACTTTCATGGAAAGGGGTTGCCAAGCTTCCAAAAAACTTCGAGTTTCCTGAAATCTCAGCACACTTTTTTTCACTCTATCTTGATGACACTTTCAGGTAATGATCAGTACCCCAATCCCACTTGGCTCACCAAATTCCGTTCTTCTAGGTTATACTGTTCGTTGGCAGTAACTGTTTTAATTTTTAGGTTTCACTCTGTTTTCTCCTATATGGATACATGTAGTTGGAACTCTAAATCAAACACGGTTTGTGCTAGCTCTTTGAAACTTGACACAATAAAGTAGTGCCAAGTTGTATATCTATGGATTCTTTCCTATTGATGTAGCCCTAAGCAGAGACTGGCGCAGATCTCTTTCATGGAAAGGGTTTGCCAGGCTTCCAAAAAACTACGAGTTTCCTGAAATCTCAGCACACATTTTTTCACCCAATCTTGATGACACTTACAGGTAATGATCAGTACCGCAATCCCACTTGGCTCACCAAATTTCGTTCTTCTATGTTAAACCGTTCGTTGGCAGTAACAGTTTTAATTTTTAATTTTCACTCTGTTTTCTTCTATATGGATACATGTAGTTGGAACTCTAAATCAAACACGGTTTGTGCTAGCTCTTTGAAACTTGACACAATAAAGTAGTTAGAAGTTCTATCTCTATGTTTTGTTTCCTATTGATGTAGCCCTAATCAGAGACTGGCACAAATCACTTTCATGAAAAGGGGTTGCCAAGCTTCCAAAAAACTACGAGTTTCCTGAAATCTCAGTACAATTTTTTCACACAATCTTGATGACACTTTCAGGAAATGATCACTATCCCAATCCCACTTGGCTCACCAAATTTCATTCTTCCAGGTTAAACCGTTCGTTGGCAGTAACAGTTTAAATTTTTAGGTTTCACTCTGTTTTCTCCTATATGGATACATGTATTTGGAACTCTAAATCAAACACGGTTTGTGCTAGCTCTTTGAAACTTGACACAATATAGTACTTCCAAGTTCTCTCTCTATGGTTTGTTTCCTATTGATGTAGCCCTAAGCAGAGACGGGCGCAAATCACTTTCATGGAAAGGGGTTGCCAAGCTTCCAAAAAACTTCGAGTTCCCTGAAATCTCAGCACACTTTTTTTCACCCTATCTTGATGACACTTTCAGGTAATGATCAGTTCCCCACTCCCACTTGGCTCACCAAATTTCGTTCTTCTAGGTTAAACCGTTCATTGGCAGTAACAATTTTAATTTTTAGGCTTCACTCTGTTTTCTCCTATATGGATACATGTAGTTGGAACTCTAAATCAAACACGGTTTGTTCTAGCTCTTTGAAACTTGACACAACAAAGTAGTTCCAAGTTCTATCTCTATGTTTTGTTTCCTATTGATGTAGCCGTAAGCAGAGACTGGCACAAATCACTTTCATGGAAAGAGGTTGCCAAGCTTCCAAAAACTAGGAGTTTCCTGAATTCTCAGAACACATTTTTTCCCCCAATCTTGATGACACTTACAGGTAATGATCAGTACCGCAATGCCACTTGGCTCACCAAATTTCGTTCTTCTAGGTTAAACCGTTCGTTGGCAGTAGCAGTTTAAATTTTTAGGTTTCACTCTGTTTTCTCCTATATGGATACATGTAGTTGGAACTCTAAATCAAACACGGTTTGTGCTAGCTCTTTGAAACTTGACACAATAAAGTAGTTCCAAGTTCTATCTCTTTGGGTTGTTTTCTATTGATGTAGCCCTAAGCAGAGACTGGCGCAAATCTCTTTCATGGAAAGGGTTTGCCAGGCTTCCAAAAACTACGAGTTTCCTGAAATCTCAGCACACATTTTTTCACCCAATCTTGATGACACTTACAGGTAATGATCAGTACCCCAATGCCACTTGGCTCACCAAATTTCGTTCTTCTAGGTTAAACCGTTCGTTGGCAGTAACAGTTTTAATTTTTAGGTTTCACTCTGTTTTCTCCTATATGGATTCATGTAGTTGGAACTCTAAATCAAACACGGTTTGTGCTAGCTCATTGAAACTTGACACAATAAATAGTTCCAAGTTCTATCTCTATGTTTTGTTTCCTATTGATGTAGCCCTAAGCAGAGACTGGGACAAATCACTTTCATGGAAAGGGGTTGCCAAGCTTCCAAAAAACTACGAGTTTCCTGAAATCTCAGCACACATTTTTTCACCCCATCTCGATGGCACTTACAGGTAATGATCAGTTCCCCAATGCCTCTTGGCTCACCAAATTTCGTTCTTCTAGATTAAACCATTCGTTGGCTGTAACAGTTTTAATTTTTAGGTTCACTCTGTTTTCTCCTATATGGATACATGTAGTTGGAACTCGAAATGAAACACGGTTTGTGCTAGCTCTTTGAAACTTGACACAATATAGTAGTTCCAAGTTCTATCTCTATGGTTTGTTACCTATTGATGTAGCCCTAAGCAGAGACTGGCGCAAATCACTTTCATGGAAAGGGGTTGCCAAGCTTCCAAAAAACTTCGAGTTCCCTGAAATCTCAGCACACTTTTTTTCACCCTATCTTGATGACACTTTCAGATAATGATCAGTACCCCAATCCCACTTGGCTCACCCAATTTCGTTCTTCTAGGTTAAACCGTTCATTGGCACTAACAATTTTAATTTTTAGGCTTCACTCTGTTTTCTCCTATATGGATACATGTAGTTGGAACTCTAAATCAAACACGGTTTGTTCTAGCTCTTTGAAACTTGACACAATAAAGTAGTTCCAAGTTCTACATCTATGGTTTGTTTCCTATTGATGTAGCCCTAAGCAGAGACTGGCATAAATCACTTTCATAGAAAGGGGTTGCCAAGCTTCCAAAAAACTAGAGTTTCCTGAAATCTCAGCACACATTTTTTCACCCAATCTTGATGGCACTTACAGGTAATGATCAGTACTGCATTGCCACTTGGCTCACCAAATTTCGTTCTTCTAGGTTAAACCGTTCGTTGGCAGTAACAGTTTTAATTTTTAGGTTTCACTCTGTTTTTTCCTATATGGATACATGTAGTTGGAACTCTAAATCAAACACGGTTTGTGCTAGCTCTTTGAAACTTGACACAATAAAGTAGTTCCAAGTTCTATCTCTATGGTTTGCTTCCTATTGATGTAGCCCTAAGCAGAGACTGGTGCAAATAACTTTCAAGGAAAGGGGTTGCCAAGCTTCCAAAAAACTACGAGTTTCCTGAAATCTCAGCACACATTTTTTCATCCTATCTTGATGATACTTTTAGGTAATGATCAGTACCCCAATCCCACTTGGCTCACCAAATTTCATTCTTCTAGGTTAAACCGTTCGTTGGAAGTAACAGTTTTAATTTTTAGGTTTCATCTGTTTTCTCTTATATGGATACATGTAGTTGGAACTCTAAATCAAATACGGTTTGTGCTAGCTCTTTGAAACTTGACACAATAGAGAAGATCCAAGTTCTATCTCTACGGTTTGTTTCCTATTGATGTAGCCCTAAGCAGAGCCTGGCGCAAATCACTTTCGTGGAAAGGGGTTGCCAAGCTTCCAAAAAACTACGAGTTTCCTGAAATCTCAGCACACATTTTTTCACCCAATCTTGATGACACATTCAGGTAATGATCAGTACCCCAATCCCACTTGGCTCACCAAATTTCGTTCTTCTAGGTTAAACCGTTCGAGGGCAGGAACAGTTTTAATTTTTAGGTTTCACTCTGTTTTCTCCTATATGGATACATGTAGTTGGAACTCTAAATCAAACACGGTTTGTGCTAGCTCTTTGAAACTTGACACAATAAAGTAGTTCCAAGTTCTGTCTCTATGGTTTGTTTCTTATTGATGTATCCCTAAGCAGAGACTGGCGCTAATCACTTTCATGGAAAGGGGTTGCCAAGCTTCCAAAATACTACGAGTTTCCTGAAATCTCAGCACACATTTTTTCAACCAATCTCGATGACACTTTCAGGTAATGATCAGCACCCCAATCCCACTTGGCACACCAAATTTCGTTCTTCTAGGTTAAACAGATTCTTGGCAGTAACAGTTTTAATTTTTAGGTTTCACTCTGTTTTCTACTATATGGGTACATGTAGTTGGAACTCTAAATCAAACGCGGTTTGAGCTAGCTCTTTGAAACTTGACACAATAAAGGAATTGCTAGTTCTATCTCTATGGTTTTTTTCCTATTGATGTAGCCCTAAGCAGAGACTGGCGCAAATCACTTTCATGGAAAGGGGTTGCCAAGCTTCCAAAAAACTACGAGTTTCCGGAAATGTCAGCACAATTTTTTCACCCAACCTTGATGACACTTTCAGGTAATGATCAGTACCCCAATCCCAGTTGGCTCACCAAATTTCGTTCTTCTAGGTTAAACCGTTTGTTGGCAGTAACAGTTCTAATTTTTAGGTTTCACTCTGTTTTTTCCTATATGGATACATGTAGTAGGAACTCTAAATCAAAGACCGCTTGTGCTAGCTCTTTGAAACTTGACACAATTAAGTAGTTCCAAGTTCTGTCTCTATGGTTTGTTTCCTATTGATGTAGCCCTAAGCAGAGACTGGTGCAAATCACTTTCATGGAAAGGGTTGCCAACTTCCAAAAAACTACGAGTTTCCTGAAATCTCAGCACACATTTTTTCAACCAATCTCGATGACACTTTCAGGTAATGATCAGCACCCCAATCCCACTTGGTACACCAAATTTCGTTCTTCTAGGTTAAAACATTCGTTGGCAGTAACGGTTTTAATTTTTAGGTTTCACTCTGTTTTCTACTATATGGGTACATGTAGTTGGAACTCTAAATCAAACACGGTTTGTGCTAACTCTTTGAAACTTGACACAATAAAGAAGTTCCAAGTTCTATCTCTATGGTTTGTTTCCTATTGATGTAGCCCTAAGCAGAGACTGGCGCAAATCATTTTCATGGAAAGGGGTTGCCAAGCTTCCAAAAAACTACGAGTTTCCTGAAATGTCAGCACAATTTTTACGCCCAACCTTGATGACACTTTCAGGTAATGATCAGTACCCCAATCCCAGTTGGCTCACCAAATTTGGTTCTTCTAGGTTAAACCGTTTGTTGGCAGTAACAGTTCTAATTTTTAGGTTTCACTGTGTTTTCTCCTATATGGGTACATGTAGTTGGAACTCTAAATCAAACACGGTTTGTGCTAGCTCTTTGAAACTTGACACAATAAAGAAGTTCCAAGTTCTATCTCTATGGTTTGTTTCCTATTGATGTAGCCCTAAGCAGAGACTGGCGAAAATCACTTTCATGGAAAGGGGTTGCCAAGCTTCCAAAAAACTAGGCGTTTCCTGAATTCTCAGCACACATTTTTTCAACCAATCTCGATGACACTTTCAGGAAATGATCACTATCCCAATCCCACTTGGCTCACCAAATTTCGTTCTTCTATGTTAAACCGTTCGTTGGCAGTAACAGTTTTAATTTTTAAGTTTCACTCTGTTTTCTCCTATATGGATACATGTAGTTGGACCTCGAAATCAAACACGGTTTGTGCTAGCTCTTTGAAACTTGACACAATATAGTAGTTCCAAGTTCTATCTCTATGGTTTGTTTCCTATTGATGTAGCCCTAAGCAGAGACGGGCGCAAATCACTTTCATGGAAAGGGGTTGCCAAGCTTCCAAAAAACTACGAGTTTCCTGAAATCTCAGCACACATTTTTTCACCCAATCTGGATGACACTTTCAGGTAATGATCATTACCCCAATCCCACTTGGCACACCAAATTTCGTTCTTCTAGGTTAAACCGTTCGTTGGCAGTAACCGTTTTAATTTTTAGGTTTCACTCAGTTTTCTCCTATATGGGTACATGTAGTTGGAACTCTAAATCAAACATGGTTTGTGCTACCTCTTTGAAACTTGACACAATAAATAAGTTCCAAGTTCTATCTGTATGGTTTGTTTCCTATTGATGTAGCCCTAAGCAGAGACTGGCGCAAATCACTTTCATGGAAAGGGGTTGCCAAGCTTCCAAAAAACTACGAGTTTCCTGAAATGTCAGCACAATTTTTTCGCCCAACCTTGATACACTTTCAGGTAATGATCAGTACCCCAATGCCAGTTGGCTCACCAAATTTGGTTCTTCTAGGTTAAACCGTTCGTTGGCAGTAACAGTTCTAATTTTTAGGTTTCACTGTGTTTTTTCCTATATGGATACATGTAGTTGGAACTCTAAATCAAAGACCGCTTGTGCTAGCTAGTTGAAACTTGACACAATAAAGTAGTTCCAATTTCTATCTCTATGGTTTGTTTCCTATTGATGTAGCCCTAAGCAGAGACTGGTACAAATCACTTTCATGGAAAGGGGTTGCCAACTTCCAAAATACTACGAGTTTCCTGAAATCTCAGCACACATTTTTTCAACCAATCTCGATGACACTTTCAGGTAATGATCAGCACCCCAATCCCACTTGGCACACCAAATTTCGTTCTTCTAGGTTAAACCGTTTCTTGGCAGTAACAGTTTTAATTTTTAGGTTTCACTCTGTTTTCTACTATATGGGTACATGTAGTTGGAACTCTAAATCAAACGCGGTTTGAGCTAGCTCTTTGAAACTTGACAAAATAAAGGAATTCCAAGTTCTATCTCTATGGTTTGTTTCCTATTGATGTAGCCCTAAGCAGAGACTGGCGCAAATCACTTTCATGGAAAGGGGTTGCCAAGCTTCCAAAAAACTACGAGTTTCTGGAAATCTCAGCACACATTTTTTCACCCAACCTTGATGACACTTTCAGGTAATGATCAGTACCCCAATCCCAGTTGGCTCACCAAATTTTGTTTTTCTAGGTTAAACCGTTTGTTGGCTTTAACAGTTTTAATTTTTAG
>NW_027672899.1:0-173975 GCF_964194105.1 Spermophilus citellus | reverse complement strand
TCTCTTTTCTCTCTCTCCAGGAAAGCTATATGCCTAAGACAAATGTATAAAATCTAACAGGCAATAGGCTTACTCAAGAAAATGGTTGGTAAGATTAGATGTTACAGATGATTAAAACAAATTCAGAACATTGAAATCAATGCAATCACTTCATAAATTTGTTTAGTACTACAAGCCAAAAAGCTTATTATTGACCAAAGGTAAACATGGGTATGGCCTCTGATCCATCAACACCACCCCTACATACACTCAACAGAATTCTGTGCATACTCTTTTCCAAAATCCACAAACTAGAATGTTTAAAACAGCAGTAGTTGAAACAGCCAGAAACAACCCAAATATCCAAAGGTTGAGTAAACAAAACCATATTACACACACACTCACACACACACACACACACACACACACACAAATTCATAATATATGATAATAGACTCTCCAATACCAAGAATGCAAAATCTAAAATTACACATAAAATAATGGATAAAATGAACAATTAACAGACACAATGTTGAGTGAAGACAATCCAGAACCACCAAAGCACATGCTCACTCTACAAAGTCCTTGACATAAAGTGCAAACACAGACCCGGGGCTTCTCTTGGGGTGAAGGAAGGCAGAGGAAGACAGGAGAAGCTGGGCTGCTGTGTGGAGGCAGGTTCTGTTTGTCCCAATGGTCATGGGTCACATGTGTTCTCAGTGGGGACACTCACCAGGTATGCAAGGATGACCCAGGTGTGCTTGTCCATGCATGGTGTGCTTCAGGGAGAAGATCGTGGCGGGGGTGGGCCCCTGAGCTCAGATGGACTTTTCCTCTGCATCCCTTGTCCCCTTGGACTTTGTATGCTTTGTTTCTTCTTGATTTTTGTTTATTGATAAGTTTGTGATATCAAAAAAGTCTGCTTTATTTACCTTTAAGGTGATCCTTTGAAAAGAAGGTTTCTCGTGGTGAGAAGTGAATTGTCCTCACAGGCTCTTGGCTTCCTGTTAAGCTGAGCTGGTCGTGGGCAGAGGAAAGCAAGAGCTCTCTGCTCCAGCCTCTCTCCTTCCCAAGCTCTCCTGCAGGACCAGCTTGCCACTGGCTTCTTCCCCCTCTGGAAGGAATGCCAGCATCCTGGCCCACAGCGAAGGTGGACTTCGAGCCTATGCCTATGCTGGGGGCTCCTGACCATGTAAACTTCGGTGGCCACCATCTGTGTTTGGAACCTGTGGGGTTACACTCTTGCTAAGGTGTGACCAGGATGGCATTCGCGGTGGAGAGAGGCACCTGCCTGGGAATGTGCAAGTGTGGGGCACCAGGCCCAGGTGTGCACAGCTACCTTGATGGCAGTGGGTGCACTCTCCATGAAAGAAAATGGCCAAACCAGTCCAGCATTTTAAAGGCTGTGCAAATGTTCAACTCAGAAATTCTACTTCTAGAAATTATCCCAGGAAATAACCAACTAGGGTTTCCTCTGCATTCAGTGTGTTCCTACTTTATTGATGCTCGTGATTAACACATTTTTAACTCAACTAACACTCGTCCAAGTAACAAACAAACTCGAGTCCCGCATGGTGGTTGTAAATCCTTGTAAAAAGAAGAGCTATTTTGAAACCTACAATTTTCTAGCTGACAGGTGAAGCAAGAGTCATTTCCTGATGGAATTGGGGAGATGAGATATCTAAAGAAATGTGTTCATGTTCATCCTGGAATTCAGAGACTGGTGTGGATTTATTCTATCTTCTAGGAACCAATTTATCTCCCATGGATCATATGGGGAGATGTGTCTTAATTCTGTTCTTGTGACTGACAATATATTAATTTATTTTCTCCATGAATGAAACATAAATTTGCCCCAGTTTGTTATGCTTCATGCTCCCCAGTGAAAGTTCTTTGAGACAAATATATATATATATATATATAGAAATTATATATATATTATATAATATATATATATATTATATATATATTTGGTAGAATAAGCATTATTAGGTCAGTGGATGGATCACATTTGTGAATAATTCTTTCTGGAAATCCAGAGACATCTGCCTTAGCTGCTTGAGGCTGTATCATATGCACATGGGCACTGTTAAATAGAAGCTCTAGGCCCCCTTCTCTGGCCAGTGGAGAAATGGAGGGTCATTTCTGCCTTTGGGATTTCTTCCTACTATCCTGGTCTCCAAGGTCATTTCTTAAAATTAGAGCCTTATCAAAAGGTGTCTAACAGGCGCCCTTTTGGCTGATGCCTCACTGGTCAGCAACTTTGGCAGCAGAGCTACTGAAAATAAATTAACATGTTCCACCTGAAATTCTGACCCACAGGGTCAAAGACAAAGGAACAACCCTGAGTCTCCTGATGACTATTACAGAGCTACACGCCCAGACCTCACTAACTCTTTTTTTTTCTTATTATAGTGAGTTAAGAGACAATCACTTGACCATTTCTGCTGATTTGAGGTTTCTATTTAAAGAGTGATTTAGAATATAGTTTTTTATCATTATTCAGGTACCATGAGAGCAGCAGTCCCACCATCACAGAACGGAGACTTTGTGATGCTCAGTTATGGAGGGGAAGGACGTGCAGCCTCAGGGGCCACACAGATCCCGTCCTTGGATGCAGAGCCAGTGAGGGGCCAAGCTGGCCCAGAGGCTTCATGGTAGCTCTAGAGGAAACAAGAGGGCAGGTGGGGGGGCAGGTTGGCCAACTGGTTTGATGACTTCAGTGGGCTCTTTGGTTAGGAATGGCAAAATGGCCCAGGGTAAGGGACCCCCCAGAGAGCAGATGGTGGAGGCCTGAAGCTGGTTAGCCAGCTCAGATATAAACGAAGCTCCATTCTCCACTTGCTTTAAGAATTATCTAGCCCTGGGAAGGGCAGTCCCTTTCTGCCCAGCAAGGCCCAGATGTCCAAGCTTTAGAAAACAGAAAGCTAAACCATACATGAAGAATATGAAGGGTCATGCCCCCTGTGACCTTGGAGCCAGAGGGAGACTCCCTCCTCTTCTGCAGCCCAGCCACCTGGAAGGTGAGGTAGGTACATGTTCACATCCTTGGAATTCAGGGCCCAGAGGTGCATGGGATAGAGAAATGAGACCTCATCCCAGGCTTCTGAATCTCTGCCCCTACTGACCAGGCCTCTTCCATTTCCCAGAGTTGGGAAAGTGAGTTCTGTGCTTATTAAGTGTTCATTTCTTGTCAGGTCACCAACAACAAAAGTGCTACTTTCCTCGGTTCAGGAGGTTTATTATTAGTTAAGTCAGCAAAAAAAGTCCTTGAAGAAATGAGGGGCACAACTTCTGGGCTGTCAGAGCAGTGGCCTCCCCAATCAGAACATGGGTCCAGGTTGCAAAGAAGACCACAGCTCTTCCTCGGCACGCCTTACCTGAATAACGTAACGTCTTCTGCCCACTTCTAGAGTCAGCATCAACTCTGCCGCTTTCATGATTTATGTGATGAAAATTAACTCTAAAAATAACAGATATACTCAATATGGAAGATTGTGTTTTCCAAAAACGGTCACAATGTTCTCTTCCCGAAATTTGGAGTGTTTTGTTTATTTGTTTTGTTTTTCCCTGCCCCTCTGGAGCCAAGTAAGCTTTCATGACTGTCCTGAGGATGGGATGCATCAGAAGTGAAGCTGTGGGGTCAGCAGTTTCAGCATAGAAAAGGCACTTCAACTGATGCTTGGTCATCTGGGTCCCTCATGCTTGGAACCCAACCACCACTCTCTCTAGGAGCCCAGGGGCCACTTGGAAAGCCCCAGCTGAGGTGAGGGTGACATTAGCATCTCCCTGGCATGCACATAAGGGAGCCCATGGGCCACTCCTTAGGCTCCCACCACCTGGCCAAGGCCCAGAGGAGCAGAGATGACCAAGCCCCTTTCAGCCCCTCTCAAGTGGAATGAAATGGGGAAAATGGACATTGTTCTTTTGAGCCACTCGGTTAAGGATTTTTTCAAACATAGCAATAAACAATTCTAAAATAAAGTCTGTAGTATGTAAGAATCCTGTTAATATTTATACAATTATTTTTTTCTAATCAACCCCAAATCTACCCTATCCCAAATTTAAGACAAAAATTCAAAAGTGAAAAGCAATATTGATGTTTGAACTATGAGAAATTATGCATAAAATATATTCTTAGTGAACCAATATTTCTTTAACAAGTAATATATAGAAAGAATTTTCTACTTGTGCTAATTTCAATTTATGTGGACACATTAGTTATTTAAGTATATCTATTTGTAGATTAAAGATAAAGTATCTTAGAAGGATTAACAGATATGTATCTATCACCTATAGATTAGATATAATAGATTAGTTGCAGATTAACAGATTAGTACAGATTTGTCTGTAATCTTTAGATTACCTAGAGATTAGATACAAAGTATGTAGATTAATATAAACTAGATGTACATAGAATCTAAAGATAGATATCAATATAATTAGGTCATTACCTCAGATTGTTTTATAATTAGGACAAAATAATAAAAGCTTTTATGCTAAATGGTATTAAAATTTTATTCCTTATTTGATAGTAGTTGAACTGCTTAAATATTATAAATTTTTATCTTTTGTAACTAATAAAAAGATAAATAATTCTCAATCAATGAACTTGTTGCTTTTTCTACTTGAAAGTTGGGGAAAAAACATGAAGACACTCAAGAGCAGATGAAGAAAATATAATTTCAATTACAATATCCTTGTTACCAGTACCTTGAAATAACTCTTTTAAAGGTGCAAAGGCTTTTGTAAGCAAGAGGGATTCTCAATTTACTTTGAAATGATGTGTTTAGCTGGCTTTGTACTACCTCTCATCTTTGTCAGTTAAACGTCCAAGGAAAAATGAAAATGAAAAAAATACTTAAGAAAAAAAGCTCATCTTCATTCTTCACTTTGAATCAACCAATTTACTTTCTTTCTGTTCAGTTTAACCTACTTAATATGTCTCTTCTCATGCCTCCCTTCTCAAAAAAGCAGCATCGTTCCCTCCTTTCTGAAATAATCTTCTGTTTAATCAAGTTAGGGACACTTGGTAGTCAACATTACTCACGACGACATTCGCAGGTTAAAATAAATTCACTGCTTTTCATGGTGATGTCCAAAAAGCATGAATACCTTCTTTTAATCTGACTTCTCAGTCAAAACGTGTCTGCACAAACTGGAAGACAGCACTTTTCTAAAGCTGAGATTTGGTGGTAACTAAGTGCATGCGCCTTTATCCACACAGAAAGGATGAACTGTCCCATGGAGAAGTGATGGTCACCAAACCATGGAGCAATCTGCATATTTTAAAACAGACCCCTCTTCCAATTTCCTCATATCATCCAAGCATCTGCCTGAGAACCAGCAGCATGGCTGACAACACCCTGTGTGTCTGGAAGTCCTTCTATAACTTTCCATTCATGCACCTATTAAACAATGACTTGATATTTTCACTATTTCGCTACTTTATGTAGGAAAAATGTCTGTGACCAGTGTTGATTCTCTCCATTCAAAACGGTACCACCAATTCTCTTTATTTAAGGAAAAGAATCTCAAAGAGAATTCAAAAGGATAGAGTTTGTGTTTTAGGTTATTCAAGTCAAGATTCCCCAGTAGAAAAGAGGTTCAGCAGCTCTTTGGCTTTTCCTTAGGCCAAGGTCACTTGCAATCACTTATGTTCAGCAAGACGTTCATTCTGATGTATCTTTTTCCCTAAGTTCCACAAACGATTCTGTTTTTATTTGCAGCATCCCTCTCAACTATTTGTTTTCTTGTTTAAGTGAAAAAAAATGCATTCATATTTCCTGTGACCTTGTTGCTTTCCTAATTCAAAGGCTGTCATGCCATCATTTAAGTGGTCTGAATTGGTTACTGAAATCATTTCCCAATCAGATATACCTCTTGGCTCTCAAAGTCTCTGCAGGCAGAGGCCTTTAATCCTGGGTAAATATTTTTATGTGAGCAGACATTTTGCAGTAAAAATAGAAGAAGCAACTTGAATGTGTAAAGTTTCAGATAATGCATGCATATGCCTAATCTTCTTCTAATATTGCAACCACCTGAAATGGAATGGCATAAGGAAGCATTTTCTTGTAACATTCTTTCTTACTTTTTTACTGCAACTGATTTACATATTTTTGTTGTTGTTTGGAATCAGTAGTGACCTAAATATTTGTTCTTGGTACTTGTTTCTTCTAAATTCCAAGGCACACTGATGTTCTTCTGGGAAATATATGATTTTTTTTTTTGTTTCTTATTGCAATTCCTTAATTAATAGATTTTCTTTCTGGATGGCCATATTAGTGTGGACCATGGTTGAAAGGCAAAGTTATTATTTTTTTTCCTGATATGCCTTGTGATGTCTAAATTGCTGGTTGAAGTTACAGGTTGCTCAACTCAAAATCCTATTGGTTGCCAGAATATCTTAAACATTCAATGACATTTATTATCAGTGAATGTGCCTCAGTGTGCAACCCATTTTCCAATCAGCTGTAACAACTGAGTGGCCTCTGTGAGCAGAGATCTGAAACCCCATGTAGATAGTTTTAAGCACATAGACATTTTATCATTGAGAAAAAGAGAGAGAAAAGAGCTTGAATATATAAATTGTTAAACAAGTAAATTAAAAGCCCAAATTTACTCATAGTATCAATAAATGTAGTTAAGCGCAGGTGATCTCCAGTGGATGAAGAAAACATGGAGTATTAACGCAATGGAATATGACTCAGCCATGAAAAGAAAAAAATCCTGTTGTTTTCAGCAACATGGATGGAACTGGAGAACATTGTGTTGAGGGAATGAGCAAGATACCAAAAGACAAAGGCCAATGTCCTCAATCATTTATGCAAATCAGCAAGTGAACCCATTCTATAGAAGTACAGAATGGAACAGGTGCTAGAGATGGCAGAGGACAGTAGATAGTAAAACAGACAGAATTTAACAGTGTTCTCCAGGGCCTGGCAGGGGGCAGCTGGAGAAGTCCAGGGTGCATCATGTGGAAAGTGCACAGGGAGTCTCATTGATGAGTATGATTAATATGCACCGATAATAATTTTAAAAGCATACATTCCACACAATGCTAGAGATGATGCTTTGTTTCCATTCTAATAGTTGCAAAATCAATTTATTTAAACATATTTTAAATATATATATATATATATATATATATATATATATATATATATATATATATAATGTGCATTTGACACTGGCACGTTTTATTGTGTAGAAACACCTGTCTAATGCTGTGTTCTGTAGCACATCTGTTAAGCTGCTTGAGAAGAACACATTTGCCAGTGTGATTGATATTTGACTGGGGGTCTCACCTCAGGCCACCTTTGTTAAGCTCAGGACATGTTGCTGCAGTGTGGACCCTTGTCCAGTGGATGCCATGATCACAGCAAAATCACCTCAGTGCTTCTTTCTCAGAGTTTACTAGATGGCTTGTCTTGTTGAATGCTCACATTTTAAAGTCAAAGCCATAGAAATAGCTGCTAAATCTTCACTTGATACAAGGGTGTCCACTTTTTCCCTTCTCTCTCTTCTTCTCCCATCTTGGCTTTTTGTTTTTCATTTTTTTTCTCAAGAATCTTTTTTCCCTCTACTTTTCCCTCCTATTCATTCTTTAATCATTTATGTCAGGTAATTTCTCAATATCTAAAATTACCATTGACTGAGGGCAAGTGGCATTTATGTTTTCTTTGACTTAGAAATATACACACATATGTATATTTTATGAAAATATAACAATCTTTCTGATATATGCATATGTGTATGTATATTAGACAGAGAGAGAGGAGAGATTCTTATTTTTATTTATTTATTTATTTATTTTTGTATCCTGGTATTTGTGAACTTGCTTCTTTGCAAAAACCTTCCCTGCTGATATTACAGTCAGTGCCCTACTCCTTATAAATATCATGTCACTGGAAGCAAAGCGTAGACTCTGTGCTCCAAGCAAGCATTGTGCTTTATTATTTATCATTTACTCAGGTGTCACAGAATACTCCAAAACTCAGAGGCTGGAAGTAACAGGCATTTATTGGCTCATAGTTTATTTGAATCAAGGACCCAGCGTTGATTTAGCCAGTAGTTCTGGCTCAAGGAACTTAGGAGGCAGTAACAGAGAAGTCACCCTTGCTACCAGGATCTCAGACTTGCTGTCACACAGGTGACTAACTCTCCTGGCAGTTGCAATCCCAGTTTTGTCACTCAAACCCTCCACCCCAACCCCCCGCTCTGCCAGGGAAGGCAGAGGCTCCACCCAGCAGTCTTCTGCAGCCTGGTCTAGGAGCAGAGGTCTCATCAGGTGGCTGTGTTCTGTTCCTGGGAGGAGAATCACTGATTCAAACCCTGAGGTGGGGACCACTGAGGGCCATGTTAGAGACATCTAGATTTACCAGGTGGAAACTGCTGGAAATTCAGGGTGGAGGCAAACCAAAGCAGTTATGGCATTTCCATCAAAAACATAAAATTAATTCCTGAAATAATTCCTGGAGTTGAAAGCTAGAAATAGAGAGTGGTGCATGCATCTGAGACTTTTCAAATAGCCTGCTATTTCCACCAAAATGGTCAGAGTCCAGTGCCTATGGAGCATGTCTGTAGGATCATCACAAGGGTGTTGAAAATATCCAAATATTCTCTATTACCAACGTTATGCAATGAAATTAAGTTGCATAAAGTTGTATTTTGATTTCAGTTTTCCTAGTAAATCTTCCTTGTGGTTGTTACCATCAGTGTCAGCTGTCCTGTGGCTAATGTGTGTGTCATGGTAGGTGTGGCACCCATTGTTTGGGGATACGTTTCTGCCCTCAGTATAATAATGAACTAATTTGCTTCAGGTTAGTCTCTTCTCATCAGTCCCCCCAGCTAGAATGAAAACACTGTGGAAATAAAACACAGGTCAGACCCATTTTGCTGTAAACTTTATTTTTTCAGCTCATACATGTGGCCCAAACCAAAAATTTTAAAATTATTCTTAAATGAAATTACTTTGACATATGTTGCTAAAAACTGGACACAAGAAACATTGCCCGTAAGACAATTTATCTTTAAAAATACTCTTATTACTCAAGTGGGAATTTGGAAAATATTTTAAAAAATACCAAAGCCCAGTATATTTCATTTATGAGTGAGGGAGGCTAGACCACTTCTCCCACTGAGTGTGGCTGAGTAACTTACACGAAGAAGCAGTGTCAGTTTCACTGTACCAAAGAGCAGCCCCAAAGCTAGGGTTTGTGAACAAGACCCCAAGACAGACCGATTCCAGCTGCTTAGCACTCCCTGTCATGGGCCCTCCAATGGCACTTGCTGGGTGGTCAGTTATCCATTGCCAGATAGCAACACTCCTCCCCATACAGTTGCTGAGATAATGTGACCACCTATCTTAGCCTGGCACCTTCACCTGGGCCAGACTCACCTGAGCTCTGCTGCTGTGAGCTCTGACATGTGACTGGGGTCAGGGCATCCCTGAACGTCCACGCAGTCCCATGGATGCAAGTCCTATGGCCCATTTCTGCTGCACCTAGGCTCTCCACAGGCTGCTTGTGCTTCCTCATAGCATGGTGCACCTACAATCCAAAACTACCAAAGAATATAAAGAAGGTTTGCCCCATTTCACATCACAGAAACCATTGACACATCCCTGGGCCTGTTATTCTGCCAGGTATTTCCCAAATACAGCTTTTTGATATTCTTTTCTACATATGATTGAAATCATCCTAAGTCGGTATTAGTTGGCTTGGCCTAATGGCCAGTGGGTAGTAGATATCCAGAACAGAAGGCCCACCCTGCCTTGGACACGCTGTGGGGCGTGCTGTGCGGAAGATGCCAGCGTCCGTTTTCTGGCCCCAGTACTTGTGGTTCTCATCTTGGCCCTTGAAGCCAGAAGCTTAATGATCACTTTCATTCTTTTAAGTGAAATTCATCTCTCCCAGTCCAATGATGCGACTTTCCACTGGGCTGGTAACACAATTCGATTTTTAAACCAAGCTAAGCCTGGTTTTGTCTCTGTAATTGGGTTATTTAGCTTGACGCCTACCGAAAGCCAAGCTTGGTCATGATGGAATGAGCAACTGCAGAGACTCTAGTGAAGATGAATGTAATCACAGGATTTGCTAAGTTTGGTGGAAAGAAAGTGGATTGGAAGGCAGCCCTGCTTACCCACAGAAGAAAAAGGCACAATATCTATAAATGACAGATTAGAGATTAGAAAAGAAAGCTCCAATGGACAAGGGAATTTGAACACTGACTGGACATTTGATGATCTTAAGAATACATTTTGAATTATATTTAAGAATAATATAAACCGGGAACTGTGGTGTACCCTGCAATCTCAGCGGCTCAGGAGGCTGAAGCAGGAGGATCGTGAGTTCAAAGCCAGTCTCAGCAAAAGTGAGGCCCTAAGCAACTCAGTGAAATACACACTAGGGCTGGGGATGTGGCTCAGTGGTCCAGAGGCCCTGGGTTCAATCCCCGGTACCTCCCCTAAAAAAAAAAATAATATATATTATGCCATGTTTTAAATAGCCCTTTTATCTTGAATATGAATCAGGAAATATTTATGGATTGTGTGCTTTTAAAGCTCAGTAGGGATTTTCAACACTTGCAAAGTTTTTGTATCACATTTTGTTTCCAAATTTTGGTATACATTTTGTTTTCCTTTTCTTATTATTTCTAAGTTGATCAAAGCTGGGCATGTGGCTCAATGGTAGAGTACTCACCTGGCATGTGTGAAGTCCAGGCTTCCATCCCCAGCACCATTAAAAAAAAAAAAAAAACAAGTTGACTAAACCCCAATGATATTTGCAAACCAGCTCAACATTTCTACAATCATAGAGAGAGGTCATAGTCATTGTGATTTATTCCTAAGTCCTTAAATATTTCTTTTTCAAAAAGTTGCTAAACTTAGGCACTTGGACCAGGGATTTTTACTTCGTCTGCAGTGATGGATTCTTTCACGGCTGGTTTTGAATGCCATTGTACCACAGAAGCTTCCAAATGGACTGTTTGGCCACAGTGAGAAATCTTTATTGAAAAGTCCTCTGAATGCAATAATTGAATAGATGTAATTGCAAGGCTCTGTGCCATGTACAATTGTAAATAGCGCTGACAATATAATTTATGCTCATTTATGATACAGTAGCTCATTATGGCTCCAGTTCTCATCCTCTTCATTAGCAGAGCTCATCTGTTTCCCTGATAGACATCCCCATTGTATCATCCACAGTCTTCTGCCCAGAGAAATGCTTTGCTAATTTACGTTGATGCTGAGAATCCAGCTTGGTGAAGTGCAGATGGCAGGGTACCCCGGCACAGCAATGTCCTAAATAGATATTGACAGCACATCAAAGGAGGAACAGGTACTGCAAAGCAGCTAAGGAGAAATACTGCGTGTGAGTCACAACTGTTAGAGAAGCAGCTTATGATAAATGAACCAAGTCACGACAGTAATGACAGTGACATGAATAAAGATCAAGAAACCGACAAACACATCCTGGGCTCCATGTGGACACCTTTAAGGAGAGGTCAGTATATGGGTTTGTTCAGAGTCGTGTTTCCCTGCCTGGCCTGTTTGTTCCAGCAGCTTCTGGGGGTCAGGAGACCTCTCAGGTCAGGTGCAGAAGAAATCTGCCTGAAGAAGGCAAATGAATGTGCCTGGTGCATGATACACAGTGGTATTGTGGGGGATGTTAATTTCACAATGCACATCTTTATTTTTTTTTTTTTAGAGACTCCTCCCCATTCTGCCAGCACGCCTGCTCCCTACCTGGTGGGCACAGGTGTGTTTGATATTCTGGGATGAATTTAGCATCTGCACCTCAGCCCCCGCCATCTCCAGCAGAAACCCTGAGAGGAGGCCCCTTTGTTTCAATCAGACATCTGAGAGGCCATTTTCAAGTAGAAGCTTATGACTTCTTCTGACCTCAATAAATGTGCTTTCCTCTCATCAAAGGGTCCTCCCCTGTTTATTCATGTTTATTTTTCAGACTCAGACTGAAATTTTACCTCCTGTCTTGTTTTTGAACCAATAGCTTCTGACACCTGTTCAAGTAGCTCAAGAATCTAGCAAGAACAATAAAAGATTGTTAAGTTAGTGTGAGAAAAATAAGGTGCAATGCAACACTGGGTTCTACATAGCTTAAGAAAAAAAAAAAAACTAGAGGAAAAATATATCAGTTAACTTGATACTTTCTTATGTCATGGGAAAATACCACCATTATTTCTCATGTTTAAAGAAACCACAATACAGATCATCTCTTGGGATTTTTGTGGAGACTTTATGAAATAATACTGACACATAGTTGTTAAGTAAATGGTGAATATTATTATGGGGAAATGTGGATGGCAGTAAGGTGAGGCAGGAGGATTGATAGTTCAAAGCCAGCCTCAGCAAAGGCGAGGAGCAAATCAACTCAGTAAGACCCTGTCTCTAAATAAAATACAAAAAAAAAAAAAGGCTGGGGATGTGGCTCAGTGGTTGAGTGCCCCTGAGTTCAATCCCCAGAATAAAAAAGGGGGGGGGTAACATACTCTCTCTGCCAAGGGGGATGCATTCCCCAGTATCCTGTGTCATCCAATGCTTCACAAATACACAACAGTGAGCATTTATTTAAGAGCCTTTGTTTTTATTTTTACTTATTGGATGCTAAGTAAAACATTTTTATACCTTCTGCAGGCCAAATGCAGTGTATCTGCAGATAGCATTGGGCAGGATGACTCCCAGATCACAGCCTTTGTGCTGAAAGAATAGGGTCTGTCCCCATGCTTTATGCTTTGGGTTGGTGTCATGAAAATCTTCCAAAATTAGTGAATCTAGAATATGGCTTTTATTTTACCTGAAAGGTAAAATGGAATTTTGGTGGAACAAATGGAATTGGGGGAGGTTAAGAAGAGTCTCAGCATTGGAGTCAGGAGCACAGGAGTGGGATCAGGTGAGCTGTGGCTGGAGACTGGTTTCTATGTCTCATCCATCACAGCGGCTACCTCTTTAAGGCCCAGCACCTTGCCTGTACAAATGAGATCTCACACACACACACACATACACACACACACACACACACACACACCAGGCCATTGTGATCCCATCAGTACAGAAGGCCACATCATGAGCCAAACCAAGCTTGAGCCCATGTAAATGGCAGCTGTTCTCATGCCCCATGGCAGCAACCAAAACCCAAATTTGTCCCAGGAAAGCATCCTCCCTTTAACTGAGACTGGCTTGTGAGCAAAACTACCCTTGACAGCAAATTAAATTGTGTTCATTGCTCAGGAATGTGGGCTTCTGCAGAGCGCCATGTAACACAGATCCAATTGACCCTGGGTTTCATGCACTGGAGCCCCCCCCATGCATCCCCTTGTGGTCACCTGGAAGGGGCTGATGGCTGGTATGGGTTTCAAACCCTATTCCTGGCAAGTTAAAACTGCAGAGCCCTTATGGCTCCAGGACCAGCGGGAACTGACTCATTTAGCAGAATATATGGTGAACGAGGTCCTTTTTCTGTTTTCCGACTTCAAGGCCTCAGGCCCATTAGCTTTTTTCTCATTTTGTTCCTTGCAACAAAGGCACAGCCAAAAGGATCCAGAAGGAAGACGGCCCAGTTAACTCTCCCCCAAACTTCTTCATTTCATTGATAACTTTCTACATTTCCCATTGCAAATGCTTTCCTGGCTGTTCTCCTGATGTACTTCTCCCTGAAATAGTTCCGCAGGTGTAACAAGGTGTAATTACGGAATCTGTAGTTTGAGGGCCTGGAAATTCGTGTGGACACTGTGTCACTGGTTCTCTCATGAATCAGTTCATGCTACTGACCCCCAGGACCCAACCAGCTGCCTGATCTTGGCCTGAGAGTTGGCAGGAAGAGCTCAGATGGAGTCATTTCAGTAAAGAATTCACCTCGGTCCTCATTCATGCAGGAGGGAGCCTTTTCCTTCTTCCAAGTTTATAGGGATTAGCAGTTAAAAAAAGAAAAAAAGAAAACCTTCCGATTATTATAAAATAATTCTTTTTTTTTTTTTTAAAGAAAGAGAGAGAGAGAGAGAGAGAGAGAGAGAGAGAGAGAGAGAGAGAGAAGAGAGAGAATTTTAATATTTATTTTTCAGTTTTTGGCGGACACAACATCTTTGTTGGTATGTGGTGCTGAGGATCGAACCCGGGCCGCACGCATGCCAGGCGAGCGCGCTACCGCTTGAGCCACATCCCCAGCCCTATAAAATAATTCTTACCAAAGAAAAATCTAAAGATAACATAAAAGCAGAAGAGGAAAAGTTCTTTTTTTTTTTTTTTTTTTAAAGAGAGAGTGAGAGAGGAGAGAGAGTGAGAGAATTTTTAATATTTATTTTTTAGTTCTCGGCGGACACAACATCTTTGTTGGTATGTGGTGCTGAGGATTGAACCCGGGCCGCACGCATGCCAGGAGAGCGCGCTACGGCTTGAGCCACATCCCCAGCCCGAGGAAAAGTTCTTAACCAAACATTGTCTGTGGATGCATTCCTCCCTCCAGAACTCCCCAGGGGCCTCTTCATTGCTGTGTTCCTACTCACAAGCTCTTTGGAACCCTGCTCCCTACACGCCAGACTCAAGATACACTTTGTTTTTTATATCACCCCAAGCTTTTCGTTCCCATATTATTAATGCCCCAAAATGTTTCAGTCTACAGGGTTTTGCCATGATTGAGCAACCTCTTGCTCCGTGCGGGTGATTTCTGATAATTTACCACCAACATGAACAGTGACCCCCAGCTGCTCCTCCCCTGCTGGTGCAGCCCCTCTTCCACCAGCCCTTGGTGGAGGGGCCCCAATGGCCCCAGGGAACCGCCCTTCACTCCATCCACTAGGCCTCCAGGCTCCTCTCAAGCCTTCTCAACCCAGATCCCCCTTAATCCTGGATTCCATCCCACTGGTCTCCTGCTGGGAACCCTGGGCTCCCACAGAGAAATGCAGGATTCCTCACTTCAGCAACTCCTGCCTCCCCCCAGGGCCCACACCAGTGATTCTCCCTCCTCTGAAACACTTTTCCCCCCTGCACCACTGCCTCCCTCCTCAACTCCCCCCGGAGAGGACACTTCTCCCCACAGTGAACCCTGCACCCACTGGGACACCCCGCCCACAGGGAGCCCTGTGATCACAGGGAACACCCACCCAAGGAACGCCCCACCCACAGGGAAGCCCCGCCCATTCACTACACCCCGCCCACTGGGATCCCCTCTCCTCTGCCACCCCATGCCAGAAAGCCCCACCCAGTGGGTACACCCCACCCACAGGGAGCCCTGCACTCACTGGGAACACCCCACCCACAAGCTCATCCCACAGAATCCACCACGCTCAGGGTGCAGTCACTCATAAGGCACATGGCACCCATAGGGTACCCTCTGCCCACTCCGCCCACAGCATGCTCTGTGCACCACAGTGCACTCACTCACATCTTTCAGAGAAAGGATGGCTGGGGCTGAGTCTCTGGTAGGCTTGTATGGGCGGAACCACTTCCCCTCTCTCTGCATCTCCACAGCCAGGGGAGAGTACATTCTGTGCCCCACAGGGAGGGAGGAGCACAGGAAGCCTGCAGGTGGACTTTTGCAGAGTTCAAGGCCTTTCCTTGCCATCCAGCTGTGTGCTCTTAACACATCACTGTAGTAAATCAGCAGCAAATGCAGCTATCCACTGAGCCCCATGACAACTTCCAGGGAAACCTCAACTACGGGGTGGTCTTGGAATCACTCAATGCTGGCTGAATGTGTTGTCCTGGTGTCCTTAACCCATCCCCTGTGTTTTCTGTAAACTGGTTTTTGCATCTGAGACTTGATCACATGCTTTTTGGAGGGAGGGATTTGCAGAGGTGGGCTTGTATTTCTATCCAGGTATTTCAGGAGGCAGGTGATAGCAAGTCAGCCTCCCTTCTGCTAAGTCCTGATGGACACAGAGTTGATTTGAAATGACTTTACAGAGGTTAAATGTGGGTAGCGGTGTGATGGTGAGCCGCTGACCCACCAGGAAGAGGACACAGAATTCTCGACTCTCAGCTCCAAACCCACCATTTGGATGTACTGTATAACACTGACCTGAGTCCTGTCAACATACCTCCCTGCCCGCTACCTGGACATTGCAAAAGACATGTGCTCCTCCAGGTCCCAATATATCCCTTTTCTGCCTGCAGGGATATGGCCCCCAGGTGACTTCCTTCAGTGGGAAGAGATGTTGTGTAGCTTCTGTGTGACACATTCCTCCGGTGGGTGGTGGTCTGCTTGCACACAGGCTTCCCTGTGTGCCTCCTGAACTTCACCTGGAGGGCCAGAGCCACCCCTCTGCAAGGAGTCCCAGTCTCCACCTCAGAGCTGGCCCTCTCTCCAATCTGTCCTTGGCACTCCTTTGTTGGGACCTCTGTTGACCACGGATAAAACGATCCTTAGGAAAGAGGAAGTTCCCCCACAATGGAAACTTATTGCTGGCCCGCCTTTACTGGGCATTGGCGGAACTACCCACTCCCAACAAACTGCTGTCTGGGTCCCATGGGTGGACCCCGATGGAAATACAGGAGAAATCCGCCCCCTTGTGGCTCTGGGGTTAACTGCCAATCTTTTGGGCCAAGACGTCCTAGGAGAAGCAGAAGCCTATATTACTACTGATCATAAGGCTTTTTATGATGATGTATTACAGGAAGAGGAATACCAACAACAATTCCAACAAGGTCAAAATTGCCATCCTAATTATAGGGATGACCTAACTTTTGAGAGGATTAGACAGGGTCTACCAAACCTTCAGCCGTACCCCCAATCCTAAAGGCCACTGCTCATCCTTGGGCCCTTAAGATAAATTGGATTCAGGGGCCCCCTGTATGGGTTGAGCAGTGGCCACTTCCTTCCCTAAAACTCCAACAGTTACATCATCTAGTTGAACAACAACTTCAATTAGGACATCTCCAGTGGTCGGTGAGCCCATGGAACTCTCCTGTATTTGTGATAAAAAAAGCTAATGGTAAATGGAGGTTTCTTCATGATCTCAGAAAAATCAATGAGAGAATGCTACCCTTTGGGACCCCTCAACGGGGAATGCCCTGGGTGCCTGCTATCCCAAATAACTACCACTTAATGATCATAGATATTAAAGATTGTTTCTTTTCTATACCCTTACATCCTGAGGACACTGAAAAATTTGCCTTTTCCATTCCCTCCCTTAATTATAAGGGACCTGACTTATGCTATGAATGGACTGTATTGCCTCAAGGTATGGCCAATAGCCCCCCCCCCCATTTGTCAAGACTACATGTCCAAAATTCTGTCCCCCCTTACAAGAGAAGTTGATTCTCTTCTCTCTATATATATGAATGACATTATACTTGGGAGTACTAATACCCAACAACTGGAGCACTTTTATCAAAAGTGCATACACCTCTTAAAGGACTATAACTTCCAAATTGCCCCTGATAAGGTACAAAAGGTAGCCCCTTTTAAAATTTTAGGCACATGCCTAACCCTTGATGTTGCATCTCCTACAAAACCACAACTATGCATCCAAGATACCTATTCCCTTCCCCAACTACAAAAATTACTTGGAGAAATCAACTGGATGAGACCTTGGATCCCTATTACTACCGCCACACTCTCACCCCTCTTTGACCTGTTAAAAGGCCTTGATATGTCCACAGTGGTAACCTTGACCTCTAAACATAAGGAAGTTCTTTCCAAAATCCAATTAGCTATTGATGAGGCTATTTTAAAAAGATATGACCCCTCCCTACCCCTGGTCCTCTATATTCTTGCAGGAGAAACATTTCTCACTGCTCTTTTAGCCCAGAAGGGAGACCCTATTCATTGGATCCATCTTTCGGTGGGAGGGGCACCTTGAGTATATTCTATGGTAGACCAAATGGCTGATTGTGTCATCAAGGGATGAGATCTCTCTGTCCGGATCTTTGGATGTGAACCCCATTCTCTCATTGTTCCCTTTAGAATTAATGACTTCTTTTGGCTACAAAGAAACAATGCTAGGTTGGCATTAGCCATGGAAGGTTTCCCTGGGACGATAGACTGTCACTATGGCCCCTACAAATGGATGAGTTCCTTTTGCCAAATAGCGTGGCAACCACCAAAGATTTTTCTTTCTGAGGCTGATCCTACCTTTCCTTCAGTTTTCACTAATGGAGGAAAAAAAGGAGCCTCCATGGTTCTGTTCCCCCCAGAAAATTGTGAAGCTTCTCCAACCCTTGCCCTCTCACATGAGATACAAGGGTCCGCCCAATTTAAGGAGCTCTATGCGGTTGTTTTGGCTCTATCTGAGGTCCAGGGTCCTTTCAATTTGTTTTCCGATAGCCTCTATGTAGTCAGTCTATTACCTAACCTTATAGATGCCCACATTAAGCTCGATAATAATCCCATTACCCCCCTAATGATTCAGGCCGGAAACTTTCTAAAACAAAGAAAAAAACCTATTTTTGTCCAACACTTAAGGGGACGTCAGTGTCTACCTGGCTTTTTAACTAGGGGAAATGCCCTCGCTGATTCATTGGCTTCCACCTCCAACTGTTATTCTTTCCAGGAAGCCACTTCTTTTCATCAACTTACTCACCTTAATTGGAGGGGATTACATCATCGGTTCCCTCAAATTCCCATCAAAGATTTTTAAAAAATTATTAGGACCTGAAAATCATGTCGTCCCTTCTTACAGGTCCCCCCACTCCAAACCAGTGGGGTAAATCCCCGAGGTCTAAGACCCAATAATCTCTGGCAAACTGATGTCACACATTTTCCCTCTTTTGGAAAACTAAAATATATCTTCTTAACAGTGGACACTTTTTCTCATGCATGTTGGGCCACTGCCCATACAGGAGAAAAAACTAAACATGCCATAAGTCATTTCTTACAATGTTTTGCAACTCTTGGCCTTCCTAATCAAGTAAAAACTGATAATGGTCCATGCTTTGTTAGCAAAACCTTCAAAAAGTTCCTTCAACAATGTCACATTGCCCACATCACTGGAATCCCTCATAATCCTCAGGGACAAGCAATTGTGGAAAGACATAATCATCTTCTAAAGTCTCAACTAATAAAACAAAAAGGGGGAACACTTCCCCCCCCCATGATCAGCTGAAGATGGCCCTGTTTACTCTCAATATTTTAAATTTGGCCAAAGGTGAACATTTCTCACCTTTCCAAAAACATTGGACCACAACTGTCCCATATTGAATGATCCAAGTCCGATGGAGGGATCCCCTTACAGGGGAATGGAGGGGTCCAGATCCCCTTATTACATCTGGATGAGGATTTGGCTGTGTTTTTCCCACTACTGAACAAAAGCCTATTTGGGTCCCTGCAAGGGACCTCAAATACTGTCTCCCCGTAACAGGGGACCCCAATGAGACTAATGAAAACCCAGAAGGCCCTTTGCTTTCTGAGGATATTCTTCTCTCTTCTCTTTTTCAGGACCCAAGATGAATTTTACGATATTAACTTTGCTGCTCCTTAGAAGTGTTCTGATGATCAACACTGGATTTGGTGATCCACATCAAGCTAAAGCCCTTTTACAAAGCATTCAGGGAGACCCCTGTACAGCTTGTGCTATCCTACCATCTGTTCCCCCCTCTAATTGCTATGCTACTCTTAAGACATGATCAAATGGAAGAATAGTGGTTACCCTCATACAGGGCAAACAGGCAGGATGTCCACTAGAGGGCTTGTCCAATGTTTGCTGGCAGGCCCCAAAGATTACCTCTGTTACTCCAGCTACAAAGGATCCCCCAAATTGCCCACAGGATTGCTCACCCTCAGGAGTCTTCAAGGCCTATACCTATGTCTCTGCCTCTTGCTATGATCAGGCAAGCTTATGCCAACAAAACTCAACCAGATACTGGTCAGGCCGACCAAACTCCAACACAAGAGCCATTCCATGTCCCTGGCTAACAGACTCCCTTTCCAAGACCTATTGCTGGACTTTCCAAACGCACATAGGAATGTCAGATGGTGGTGGCGTACAAGACCTAGCCCAAGATTACGCGATAAAGAAAACTATAGAAAAAATAATTGAACTCCAGGGTCCCCCCGTTTACCACCCTCTTGTTCTCCCAGCAATTCGGGGAGAGTTACTTCTTGACCCTGAAACACAATCTATCTTACAAGCCACCCTCTCGCTGCTTAACGTAACAAATCCCAATTTAGCAGAGGATTGCTGGCTTTGCTTAAAACCAGGTCCATTACAGGCCAATGCTATTCTTATTAACTCCTCACAAACTGAGACCTATTGCCTATTCCTGCCCCCGACATCTGGAGTCTATTTGTCTCCTTTTTCTCTCCCGGTCACATGTTTTAGATCTGATCCTTTTCCTGATAATTCCAATAACATAGACGTTGGCCAGATACATTACTCCTTCTGCCAACACAATAATACCATCAATGGTACCCAACTCTGCCCTCCTAATGGTACCATTTTCATGTGTGGTGGGGAAGCTCTAAGCTTTCTCCCACAAAGTTGGACTGGACTCTGCGCTCTCGCCATCGTGTTGCCTGACATTACAATTGTTCCTAATAATCAGAGCCTTCCTATCCCTACACTAGAACACATTGGGGGAAAAACTAAGAGAGCTATCCAAGCTTTTCCGCTGATCTTGAGCCTCAGAGTAATCACTGGGGCTGGAACCGGCATAGCAGGGTTAGGGACCTCTTTCCACTTTATAAGACTTTATCCCAACAACTGATTGATGATTTACAAGCTGTAGCAAGTATTATCTTGGACCTCCAAGCACAATTAGACTCCCTAGCTGCAGTGGTTTTACAAAATTGCAGGGGACTTGACCTCTTAACTGCCGAGAAGGGAGGATTATGTCTTTTCTTACAGGAAGAATGCTGCTTTTATGCCAACCGATCCGGAATAGTACAAGATAAAGTAAAACGACTACAAGAAGACCCCTAGAAGTGGAGAAAAGAATTACAAGCCAACTTCCTCTGGACGGGGCTACATGGGTGGTTGCCCTACCTCTTACCTTTCCTTGGGCCCATTCTCTTGCTGTTTCTACTCTTTACCTTTGGGCCCTGCATTGCTAATAAGGCCATTCAATTTATTCAAAGTAGGATAGAATCAATTCAACTCATGACTGTTCAGGTGCAATACCAGAGACTCACACAAACAGAACACCAATAGCCTTCTAGGGGTCCAGCAAGTCCCTCCCCTCAATCATCTCCTGAGGCCAAGGACAGGTGAGGACCATATGCATATTGGACAACCTAACAGGCCAAAGGAAAAGTTTTCTAGTTGCCAGATGAGCTGTAAGGTACTCAGTGATTGGTAAGATCTGATTGCAGTGGTACCAACCTAAGACAGGAGGTTGCCGCCTGAAGGGCAGCTTATCCGATGACGGGTAAGGACCATGTGCAGTATCGGACAACCTAAGACAGAGGCCTTACCCACTGGTGCTTTAAAACAAATAAAAAAGGGGGAATTGTTGGGACCTCTGCTGATCATGGAAATGCAATCGCTGGGAAAGAGGAAGAAAAACCACTGTTGGGAAATCCCCAGTCTTGTGATTCTGGTTTTGTGATTTTCCATGTACCTGACAGTTAGAGCTTGAGAAATGGCTTCCATATACGTGCCTGAACGGCCCCAAGATATGGCTTCCAAAAACATAAAGAATAACTCCCCAGCAACGGGGCACACATACCTAATGGGGTATTGTTTCTGTAACTAGGGTAACGGGGCTCTGTTTCTGCAACTGGGGTGCCTAGGCTACCCCAACCTGGGGGACTCTCCGATCTCTGATTGGCCCTTGCCTTTGCCCCCACCTCCCTTCTCCTCTCTCTATATAAGTCCTCTCCCTCCACAATAAACTGAGTTGCTGCGCCATCTCGGCTGACTCAACTCCAGACTCGGTGTGATTTTTGCCAGGCAGGGTGGTGGGCCGGGTTGTGACACTCACCCTCTGGCTCAGCCTGGAGACACTCACTAGCTGGTCTAGTGATTCTCCCCAACCTCTGTTGGAGGCCGGTCCCACACTCCCTCTGTGTGCTAAAAATAGTAACTCTTCCTTCTGGTTTTGTTTACACATCCTTCAGAGTTATACAATAGATCCTTCAATGGATTCCTCCTACTTCACATTTGCATCCTTTGACCAAAAGCTCCCCAAACCCTCCCCATGATTATTGCTTTGATTTTCAATTAAAATGTACTAATTGAGCAAGGAAATGCTAAGGGGCACCCATCAAGGGGGCCCAGATGTTGTTCTCTCTGCTCCTCTTGCATAGCAGCAGTTAAATTGCCTTTGATAATTTGGATCAACCACTCCAGCCAGGAGGGAAACCCTCTTACAACCTATTGTTTTAGTGGAATAAAAAGCCCCAACATCCAGGTGTCTGACTCATCCACTAACTGGATAAAACCACTGTGGAGTCCCCTGGTGGAAACCATCCCCAGGGGACTCTAGGACTTCTGATGCAGCAGAACTCAACTTTGTTGGGTTATCACATCATCTTGAGGCCTCTGCCATGTTGGGTTACAATGCAGGTGATTTCAGGCATTTTTTTCCCAGCGTGGTTTTACCACAAATCTCACACATTTTATTTTGATCATTGGCTTAGCTCAGCTGTGAGACAGGACATTGCAATCACCATTGTTATAAAAAGGAGCCCATGTGACCGCTTCGAAAGGCTGGTTCCCCTTACCACACACCCAGTAGTGTCTGCTTTTGTTATGGGCCAGGCTATGGGCAATGACCAAACCCTCTGTATTTTACTTTGGGACTCCATGTCTTGTAAGAAATGCTTCTCCCATGAGAAAACTCCGCCTCTGCCATCCTGATCCTGCTTAGCAGACCCTGCTTAGAAAGGCAAATGTTTCTGTTCTTCTTATGCAATGTAAAATTGTTCTCTTTTTGGTTCCCTGTCAGAGAATGATCATCTAGACATTAGTAAATAATCTTCAATTTGGACCCTACCAGGGTAATTTTGACGCACTTCCTGGTTATGAGCCACTTATGATTAATGTGGTTTTGGAGTATAAAGATGTACTGTAACTCTTGGTGGGGGCCGAAGGGTATAGACTTGCAGCCTGACCCTTGGCCTGCCAGATGGTGAATCCAGACCCCGACCTGGTGAATAAAGATGGTTCCATCTCCTATTTTAAAATCTCCTTGGTGATTTATTGCAATCTCGCCATAACACTTTTAGCAATACCGTGTAAAGCCCATGCTCCCTAGAGCTGAGCCTCCTTTTCAGAACCTTGAGTTTCAAACTGCCAGTCACAATGTATGAGTGGAATGAAATAAATTCAATGGAGTGACACCATATATTTTAAAAAGTAACAGAGCTGCATAGAGAATACAATAAGAAATACCAGATCCCATTGCAGGTAGTAAGGTTATGCACAGATTTCTGAGACTTCTGTTCAAGTTTCAAAGTGTGTGATCATGTGTTGAGTCATGATACAAAATGTACCCCTTACTTTGAGTTACCACCAAAAAAAGAAAAAAGAAAAAAAGAAAGAAGGAAAGAATTTTGAGAACAGTCATGCACTGGTGATTTGGTGAAATTAATTTAAGAGAAAAACTGACCTTTGATACTCAGCTAAAATTACTGAAAGGATAATATGATAGTTTTAACACACGTAACACTACCTAAGACCATGTCCTAAACAGCCACTAGTAATCCTGGCCCCCTGGATCTGGCATTATGATTATGATCATTTGCCAATGAGGAACATAAGCACAGATAGGTCATTTCCTGAAAGCTGATGGTCAAGAGGCTGCACAGCTACCATCAAACATGAGCAGAGAGCTTATTTGTAAAAACAGTTTCCCCGGCTCCCTTGGCAGTTTTTTACCTTATCATACAGCAGGAGAAAAGAGATGCATGGGATTTGCTTTAATGACCTTATTAGCATAATGCCAATTTGTTCCTAAAATGATAAGCCTGGGAGAAGGGATGACAGGGCCCTGTGTATACTGAGCAGCAGCTGCAAACCTTGGCAGCATCCTGGGGTCCTAAGGTCATGTGTGATCTCACTGGGAGAGCTCTGTGAACAAGTTGGGATGCCTTCCATGGACCATCCTAAACCTTCATTATCATTTGTGGCTTCAGTTTGCACAAGGAGTCAGCAGCATGTGCCAGGGGGTCCTAGGAAGGTGGGAGGGGAACAAGTGGGGCAGGAAGAGTGGCTTCCATTCTCTACTTTGTACATTTCAATATTTTAAAAAATCACTAATGAGGGGCACATACTTCTTCCATAAAAGAAAACAAAATCATTAAATACTTTATAAATTGTTTACAGGTTATTTCAACTAACAACATATTGAGGAAAGAGTTCTGCATTCTTTTTAGATATTTGCTAGCTTCCTGGGGGCCACCAAAAGAAACTTGGTGGAAAATGAAAAGAAAAGAACATATGAGATTCCAGCCAATTTGTTCCCATGTTCCAATGACCTTGCTCAGTGTTTCTGAACCGGCAGTGAGTCCTCACCACAGGATCCAATTGGCCCCTGTAATTGAGATCCTGTGGGCTGTCACAATTAGAGGATGCTATTGGCATCTAGCAGGGAGAGCCCAGGAGTGTTACTAAACACCGTGTGACACACAAGACGGCCCCCACAACAGAGGACTGTCTGGTTTGTTAACACCTATCAATCCAGGACTGCAAAGCCCTGATTTAGATTAAAAAAAAAAAAAAAGCATCATAAACAAATGGACTCTGGAACCACTGTCTCTGCTTTGATTTTCAGGTGCCATTGCCATGGAGACCAGGTGATGCACACAGGCAAATCCAGTGTCTGTGCAGGACTTTCAAAGTCAGAGAGGAAAAAAGGACAGATAGTCAAGGAATCTGCAGTGGCAACAGTAAACAGCAAGGCCCTGCAGGTGCTGACTTCCTCATGCATCAAATCTGGAGTCAGCCTCCGGAGAGGCCCCTCTGGAGCAGGGGATTCTTGACTTATCTGCTTCCGTGTTGATACTCAGGACAGCAGTCTCTGCAAGGCGTGACTTGCTTTCTCTCCTATTTCAACCACGTTCAGAAAGGACACTCTAATGAGAGCCCTGGCTGCAAAACTCTTCTGAGAGATCACAGCCATCACAATCAGAGAGATTTCAAAGCACAGGTGGCACAGGCTGAGTGGAACTGGGACTTGGAAACTCAGAAAAAGCCAGAGAGTTTGCTAATTTGATAACATATCTAGTGTGTCATTTCTTCTGGTGGAAAATTCGACATTGAAGCTGTCATCTTGGATTTTTTTGTGGTCCTTGTCTGGCTTCAATTTACTTTATTATTACTTTTGAGAAGATATTCCTTTAAAACATGATGTTGATCTTCTTGGAAGAAAAAGGGAAGTGTGGCCATTTTCTCGGAAAGTTCTGAACACTCTTACAATACCAGAATGGAACAACCTAGGCATTGTCCATGTGAGGCCAGAGTTCACACTTTTCCAAGGTGATCCATCTTGTGTATTTCTCTCTCTCTCTCTCTCTCTCTCTCTCTCTCTCTCTCTCTCTCTCTCTCTCTCAGCTATTACCAGGGTCTCATTTTAGCTGTAATTGAAACTTGAACTAATGGACAGTATCAGGTTAACACCTCTGGAGAAAGTCCTAGTTATCAGAGATCCATTTAGTATAAGGACTTTTAACATATTATACCACATAAAAAAAAACCCACAGTGGTGAGTGTACAAATAAATGGAAGACAATTAGCAATTGTATCAGAAGCCTACACAATGTATTCACCCGTTGCATCCACCATTGACTTCTGAGAATATGGCTCAAGGAAGTAATGGAAGTAATTTCCAAAATGTAGTTAACTACCTCTGTTTCTGTGCCCTGGAAACATGGTGGTCCTTCTACTAGCAGCTCTGAAAATTCCCTTTGGGGGCGCCCTCCTCCCCGCCCTCCATCCATGTGTTTTTATGGGGTTAATACCTTCTTGGGCTCCAAGAGAGCAGCCCATGGCTCAGGTCTGAGAAATGTGTTCATTTCCTTCTTTGGCCACTGTGATCTGTTTAGAGCTAGGGATATGGTCCATCTCAGTCCTAGGCCTGGGAGGTGCAGAGCATTTCTGGTACTGGAGAAATACAGAGTTCCCTTTCTAATCAAACCTAATGCTGGGAGGTTATAAGCTTAGAAATGAAGGGTACCCCATGTAGAGAGAATATTGCTAAGAATCCTTCCACCAAGGAAAACAGTGCAGCCCAGAATTTAAACCTAGGCTGGAATCCTTGCCTTTTTTTGTATTGGGTGCTTGTGCCTGGGCAGACTTTTCATGCTCAGCCCTATGTTCCTGCTACAAAGCAAATCTCCTAGCAGGGGCTCATGAATGTTTGTGAAACAAAGACACCCTGTGAGGGACAAGATCTTGACGGATCACGTGGGATGTGAATGAAGTCACTTCCAAGTCAACGCCTGCTGCAGTCTGGCTGGGCACAGAATCACGAGCCACTCAAGCAGGAACAAAACTTTATTTTTGAAAATGCCGCCAATACCCCGTAGGCGTCCAGCAAGCAAGCCGGTCCACCCATGCGGTCGCTTCTACTGGGCGCCCTGGACCTCCCCCGGAATTCCCTCCTACTATCCTTCCCCAACCAATGGGAACTCTCTAGGAGTCCCGTAACATGAGTCCCGTAGCAGGCCAAGGTGAACAGCAGGAGTCCAATTTCCATATGAATGTAAATCTTAACATAATCATATCATCTCAATGGCTAGCTGGCGTCACCTTACAACCAAAAGTGCCATGCATCATATTATTTGGTTGTGGCTCCTAGCAAACGCCATTCTGAATTTTTCAGTTATAACACTTGATGCATGCCTGTTTTTTAAAATGTGTTTGTTTGCACAGTTCACTGTGTGAACTGTATACATAACAAGCAAACATTTCCAAATCAAGGGATGTCTGCACAGAGGCGAAGGCATGACACTCATCGGAAATTGCTCATGGTGCACATACTTCAGGTTTCACTGGCCGGGAAGGATGAATGTAGGCACCCTGCGAGCTCTCCTTGGAGACCCCACACACTTGCTGAGCAAGAAGCATGGTCCCGTGCAGAGTGGGCCACCCTCCTATTTCCCTGGGGCTTTCTGTGCCACCTCCAATTCCACTGAGGTACCTAAAGTTTTTAGATCCCAGGTCCAGTCTGTTCCTAGGTCGGAGGGGTCAACACCCTCTATACACCTTGGGACAGTCTTTCTCAATGATCCCTGTTATCCCATTACAACCCCCCTCTAAATCTGTTGGGGCTACCAAACCTGAACATGACTTGCTTGAAACTCAGCTCATACCCAGCCAGAAAGATGGTTATATTTCTAAGAGGCAGAAAATCACCAGGACTTATATCCAAGAGTTTATTACCCAGGTATTAAAGCTAATTTCTGTTAATTCAATCACTTGTTTAATAAAAATTTACTGTACCGGTGCTCATATTCTTCAACAAGCCTAGGGTGACAGAGGGGACCAGCGCTCACCTGGCTCTTGTTCCCTGATGCTGGCTTTCCAATGATAAAGGTGGAGGACAAACGTGTCCCAGGCTATGTGCACGGAGGGCTAAACAGGGAGGGTGACAGAGGGAAGGCACAGGGAGCCTTTTCCATGGGATCCTCAGAGGAGACCTTTCTGGAGACGTTTGAACTCTTGAGATTAAAAGGATACAGAGGTATCTGCCATGCATAGAGCCTATGCACTGGGGTTCTAGCAAGCAAAGAAGCCCAGGGACAGAAGCCACTGGTGCACTAGAGGTGCCAAGCAGCTCCCTAGGGACTGGGAGGCCAGGAATACAGGGGTGGGGGAGGGGCAAGACTGGAAAACAGGGCAAATAGAAGGCAAAGAAGATGGGGTCTGGCTGATTGGCTTAGACCTCAATTAGGAATGTGATTCATATAGTCATGGGAAACGGCACTAGAGGACCTGTGATAGAACATGTTACACATGGACAAAAAGATATTTCTATATTGTTTATGGAGAGAAAAATGGTTGAAGCAGGTAACGAAGCATTGATGCATGATGGCCTTCTGAGTGGTTTCCCTATGTCTGTCTCTGCTCTCTGTGAAGGGCACAGGGGGAGAGGAAAAGGCCCACTCGGGCTCTCCCCTGCACCTAAATTCAAACACAACTGAAGACTGAAACAAGGTTGCCACAGAGACCCTGACCCAGGCCCGTGTGTTACATTTGCAGATGCTGAGGAATCAGCGTGTCAAGTAAGGGCAACCCCAAGGGTGGAGCCGTGCTTCATGGAACAGGCCACAGTTTCCCTGTCCTGCTCAGAGGCCCGTCACATGCCAGATCTGCAGAGAAGGTGCCTCTTGATGCCCGTGGTTCACACACTGTGGGGTACCGTGGGTGCCACTCGGTTGTTGTGCACCATCTTGAAGCAGGCAGAGGTAAGCCCCTGGGAGCTGAGAGGCCATTTCCCAAATTGACACCTCAGATACATCACCTGATATGTTCCGATTGCTAATCCTTGTAGCGTGTCACCTCTGCCATCCCCAGAACAACTGCTGGGTTCAAGTTTATCATTTGTGCTGATCAGAGACTGATTTTTAGATAATAATGAAAGATCTTTTGGGGGGAAGGGAATAAATTCAGGGGTGGGTTTTCACTGCCTGCACCTGCAGGTGGGTGTTAGAGGGGAGGTGTTGGTCTGGATGTTGTCACCCACTTTGGTGACACCCTCGGATACAAGTGAATTCGGTTTTCCTTTCCAACTCTGCTGAGGGGAGTTGTGTGGACCCTTGTCTACCTCGGGAGGCTTGGATTCCTGATTGGGTCTAGCTAAGCCCCAAACAGCAGAAGTTCAAGAGCCAATAAATAAATAATCCACAAGAGATCCCATACCTAAAAATACAGACAAGAAATTTGCTCCTGGGTAGAATTTTCAAGATTGTAACTTATTAAATCTCCAAAAACATCTGGATAAAATATTTTTAAGTGGCTTTTTTGAAGGCACTGTAGAGCTGTCAAGGGAGACAGGGCTGGGGGTGGGTGGGCAGAGGCCTTGGTGAAGGGGGCCTCCCTGATGCTCTCTGTAGCTTGGACTACGCCCTTGCTGGTGTGAGTGCTCTGAGCCAGCCCATAACCTCTGTGGCCTTCCGTAGGAATCCCAACAGACCCTGAATCCCCCCAGCATTCTCTACAGCCTCCAGAGGCTAGGGGAATCTAAGTGGCTACTCTTGGCCCTCAGGATAGCTCAAACTTTAAAAGCCCAGGGCCAGAGGAGAAGGGAAAAGAGAAAAATCAACTTGGGAGTGGGAGGCATTTGATAATGCCTTATCTGCACAGGGAGGAGACAGAACCTGCCAGGAAAGCTCATTAAAAGACCAAGGAGCTCAACATAGCAATCAGCAACCTCCGTAGCTCCAGGGAGATGAAATGACAGTTCACAGCTTCCTGGAATGGGACAGGAGGGCCACCCTGGTACAGGAAGGGCAGAATCACTCTCTCCCTATTGTGGCTCCAGTGAGTGTTCCCAAGGGTGGAAAAGAAAAAAGGGTGGGACCTCTCTGAGATGCATACCCAGAACTCTGAATCCTCTGTACGTCCAAAGGCACAAGGTCAAGTAATATAAGCAACAGAGGTGGATTTCTTCACATCTTGGGATAAGACAAAGTTCCTTAATTAGTCCCAGGAAATGAAGCCTTATAGGTGTTAGGTGCAGGACAGGCTGAGTAAGTTGTCTGCAGGGCATGCCAAACAAAGTTAGCTGCAGGATGACCTGGCCACTCAAACCCTCTGTCTGGTTATTTATCACTTGTTTGCTTCAAGCCCAAATGCCCAAGCCCCCGCTCAAGGCTGAGCGCTTTGCTCCCCTGCTCAAGGCTGAACACTCAGCTCGGCACTCAAGGCCGAACACTTAACCCCCTTGTGCCAACAAGACAGCTTGCAGACCCAGAGACCCCATTAGATTTGGGCTATAAAAACTCCCTCCTGCCGGGCCTCTCTCTCTTGCTCTCTCTGTCTCTCTTGCTCTCTCTCTTGCTCTGTCTCTCTTGCTCTCTCTCTTGCTTTCTCTGTCTCTCTCTTGCATGCACTTCATATCTCTCTCTCTCTCTCTCTCTCTCTCTCTCTCTCTCTCTCTCTTTCTCTCTTTTCTCCTCTGTTTCACTGCAGCAATAAAGATCTCTTGGTTGCTCTGAGTGTTGTGGTCACTTTCCTTTCAATAGGAAAAGACAGAATTGGCCCAATAAACTGAAGAGTTTTATTTACTAAAGAACAGCAGTAATTAGTTTGATGGTGGTGTTCAGTTCACAATGAACATGTGCATCAAAATCTCACAATTGCACACCTTCGATAATGTGTGATTTTTTAAATTTGTGGACAACATCTCAGTATAGCTGCTTAAACACACACACACACACACACACACACACACACACACACAAATAAGAAAAAGCAAGCCACAGAACCACTAGAAATGTACAAAAGGAGAGGTTATGTAATAGAAATCTTTGAAGGAAATTTTTGAAGCAAGTATTTCATATACAGAAAAGTATATCCAAATGGTCACTGAAATTCATCAGATTGGTTGATTCTGGGCAAGTCCTGACTTGAAGGGTTGAAAAGAGACATTCTGCAGTGCCAGTGGAATATTTCTTGATTTTGTCGTTATGCACATGTGTTAACTTCGTGAAAATTAGAGTCCCACACCTACGATTTGTGCAGTTTTCATTATATCAACTATAAGATGAATTTTTATTTAAAACTTATTCAATTAAAGTTTACCTTAAAAAGCAGGGAGCACCTGAAAACCCATACGGAGTGACAGGGGCTAGACTTACCTGTCCACCAGCTACAGACAAAAAGTGGGGGGAATGGGAAATAATGATTTCAAAGCACTGGACATCAGCCAGCCAGAGACAGTGACCCTGAGCAGAGGGATGCAAACTGGACGGACTCCAAGCCCTTCAGCTTGGTCCAGGTGAGGACACCCCAGCTGTGCTGCAGGGAGGGAGAAGGTCCAGCAGACCCTCAGGTTGTGGGGACAGAGCTGAGCTGGGCACAGTTAGGATCCAGATGTCAAAACCTGGAAGAAGAGAGCAGAGCACAGAGAACCCAGAGATGTTCAGAGGAGCCTGTGAGTGTCCAGCAGGACATGGGTCAGCTGTGTGCCAGAAGCCTGCCTGATTCTGGGCTCCCACCACCCATCCTGGAGGCTTCTGGACCCATGGAGGCCTGGCTGGGGCACCCATCAGGGTCTGAGTCCAGCACTGAGGATGGTTAGCCCTGGTGGGCACTGCAGAGGCTCATTAATAGAGCTCAACACCACTCCGTCTGAAAAGCACCAAGACCCCAGGGACTTTTGCTTCTCCTGAGAAGAGGCAGCATCCCCTCTGGGGACTTCCAGAACCAGCCCAGCTACCCCAGGCTGGGTCCCTGAGGGCACCACACAGCCACCTGAGCAATCTTGTGTCTTTCAAGAACTGTGACCTCATCCTGCAAAGAAGCCACAAAGCAGGTCATTCTGGGGACTCTGCTTTGCACAACGGTGTGCACCCATAAAGAGCTCAGTCTGGACCTCATTGCTCAGCTGCCTCCCCCCATCATGCTCCCTGTGGGTGGGTTCTCTGTGTTTGAAGAGCAGTAGGAAATTTTATAGCAATACCATTTTAGAAGTTTTAAATTTATAGGATTCCTGCAAAGATAGGGCGGAATTCCCACATGGACCAATAGGGGACACTCATGATCTCTGATAGTCAGATCCAACACCAGTTTGGTACATTGTTCACAGGTTACGAACCAATATTAGTACATTTATAACTAACTGAAGTGCATGCCTTAGTCGGGAGGATCAATGAACAGTTCAGGGTGCCGCCATTGAAATATAGATCGATGTGACAAGCAGAAAACTGGTCCCCAAAGCTGCCCACATCCTGAGCCTTGGAATCTATGCCACCTTACATGGCCAAGGGACTTAGCAGCCTGATTCAGGGGTGACTTGATGGAGAAATGGGAGATTGCCCTGCATTGGCTGGCCCCGGGGCATCTCCTGGGTCCTTGGTAGAGGGAGGCAGGAAGGGCAGAGTCATCGAAGGGCGTGGGAGGATGGAAGGTGTGGAAGAGGATGTGAGCACCAGAGCTGGCGCCCACAGAAGGTGCAGAAGACGGCTCCTCCCTGCAGCCTCCGCAGACAGAGTCCTGAGGATGCCTTGCCTGTAATGAGACCATCTTAGATGTCTGACATCCCGAATCCTAGGATTAGCAAAGCGTGTTCTTAAGACCAAGCTTCTGGCAAGGCACCCTCACAGCACAGGGGCCCAACATGGTGACAAATTCAAATAAAAGGAAAATACCCGCCTCTCCCTGGGTGCACTTCACAGAAGACCTTTGCTAGAGAGTCCCACCTGAGATGACCCTGGTCCCTGTGGGGCTGGGGTGTGCCCCTGTGCACCTCAGACCTTGCAGCAGCACCAGAATTTTAGAAAGGGTATAAGGAACGGGTGTGAAAGAAACGTGTTTCCCCTTGGACGCCCACTGTGTGAGAGGTTAGCACCCTGTACCTGTCCTTTGGGGGTCCTGAAATACTCATCCCTGTTTCTAAGGGACTAAGTGCGTCTCTGGTTTCCTATTCAGGGTGCAATGAGATGCATGTTTGAGTTTGCAGGTGAAGCTTCACTACATATGCAGGAACAGGCTTTTGTAAAGCTGGCGGCAGAGAGAAGGCTCCGTGAGAGAACCGTCAGCCCTTCCATCTTCAGGGCTCTCCTAAGCAATGCCCCTTTGGCGCGTCTTGCTCTCCTCTCTCTTTCTTTCTTAAAGATGAAGCTCCTCTTTCATTTGGCTTGTGCTCCTGGAATAAACAGATCATGAACCAAAGTTCAAACGAACTAACAGGGGGGTCATCAGTGTCTGCGCCCCTCAGCCTCAGCAAAGGCCCGCCATGCTCTGTCCTTCCCCAGAGAGGATCCCACACAGGAAGGGCTTTTGGAGGCTTCTTAGCTTTTTACCTCTTCATCCCCTTCCCAAAACCCATTTGCAGAACGCCATTGCACCTCAGCGTACCTCTTTCTCCTGTTCATTGGGGAACACTTCTCTACACCCCATAAGGGAGGGGCTCACACTGCCACTCTGCCACCCCCCTCCACTCCCTTGAGCCTGTCAAGTGACACTCCCTGTGTTTCAGTTTTCTCCCGGGTGTTGCTCTCCGAGTTGTTCTGAGGGGAAAGTCAGTCTGCGTAGATGCACATTAGGTGTCTTGCACCTAACTGGCCCTTAGTAAAATTTAGTAATAGTATGAATCCTACTCCATTTATGGGAAGGCTCAGCCAGTCTGACTGCAAGGCCTGGGAATTAACCCATGGCCAGTACTATTTTTATAAATATTGTTTGAAATGCCAGATTATTTTAAATGTACTTCTTTCTTTCCATTTGTATGTATGCAGTCGGTATGTGTATGCTTGTGTCTATAAATTCAGTTGAGTGGATGTGTATCTATGGGAATGTAGATAAAGATGTATTTTTTCCCTTTGAAGAGAAAACACTTAGGGGAAGACAGAATTAATAAACTGGAACATGGATCTGAGGAAATTGCCCAGAACACAACACAGAGAGACAAAACACTGAAAATATTCAACAGAAGAGCAGGTTTTCATAGGAGAAAATTTTAAAAATGAACAGAGGCAATATTTGAAGAGCAAAATCTAAGCATTATCTGAAAATGATGACAGAAAAGCATCTTCACATTCGAGAGCTTACATCAAATCCTAAGCAGAATTTTCTAAAGTCCACATGTAGATGGCATATGGGAAATGAATTTAAGCAAGCTTTAAAACCATGAAGCAGTAAAAACAGTAATTTAATAGCAAATATGGGGGTTTTAAAAATCAAGTGATACCTAAATTCCAGGAAGTAATAATATATAATTCTGGCAATTTGGGCATTATATATTCTCCGATTATGTGTTTAGATACAGATTAACTTGAAATTATCCTACAGAGCCCTAATGTTTATTTTTTTTAAAAAAATAAAAAAGCACAGTTCAAGAGTCGCTTAAAAGTATAATAATGAAATAAGGAAGTGAAAAGAATGAGAAAATTATACACAATAACCACCAACACTGTGTTAGATGGTTTTTGATCACTGTGACAAAATACCTGAGAAAAACAACTTAAAAGAGGAAAGAGTTATGGTGGTTCAGATATAGTTCAGGAGTTTCAGTCCATGGTTGGTTGGCTCTACTGGTCTAGGCCCAAGGTGAGGCAGAACATCATGGCAGAAGGGTGTGGTGAAGAAAACGCTGGCAGCTTAGGGCAGCCAGGAAAGAGAGAGAGAGAAAAGCTGCTAGAAACAAGAAAAAAAACTCCCAGGGCCTTCCTTCAGTGACCTTCTTCCTCTATCCAGGAGTTGGGGCCACTCCCCACTAATGTCAACAGCTATGAATCCCTCCATGAATTAACCCACTGACTCCATCTATTCTCAACCCTTAGCCCCGCCTCTGAACACTCCTGCCCTAGGATCCAAGCCTTCGGCACATGAGCAGATCAAACCATAACAACTTCTGTCTGCATCCCTGAGCCCTCCCTGAGCAGTTTCACCCAGGAGAGCCGGGAGGAGGGACCAGGGATCAGCACCCCCAGGAGATGACAGTGTCTGAGACACATGGGAAATACAGTTCTCTGAAAGTGGATTAACCCCTTGCAGTAATTTAAACCTCTTGGTGATCTGGCCAATTCCAAATGAAGAGATGACATTCCTGTGGATGCTGTTTAGTTGTCATAACAATAAGTTCAATAACATTAAGGGTGGAAACAATAAACTTAGGACTTTTTAAAGAAGAGGCATCTTTTGTAATGTTGATTAAAAAGTGTTTAAGAAAAAACATAACAACTACTGGTGGAATTTTAGTCAATATGAGAGACAGTGGTCTTCAGGCAAAAAAAAAATGGGGGGGAGATACAAAGAATATTAGATAATGATTAAAGGAGCCATCTACAAGAAATGTGTGATCATCTGAAATTGCATGTACCTAAGCACATAATTTAAACATACAATTTAAATATCAAAATTAGTAGGTTAATTTAGCAAATCATTTGTAAGTGTCGGGAGACTTAACATCTCACCTGGAAGTTGAACACTAAACAGATGAAAATGAGTGAGAATAAGCAATGTTTGAACAAGTTTAAACCAAAGGACTTAAAAGAAGCTAGTATCTTTAAATGAAAGAATATACATTCCTTTGAAACATAAAGCAACATCATTTTAATGATCAAATCTGCTCAATCGATAGAAAACAAAGTGCTGTTTTTCAGAGAACATTAAATTGAAAATCTGCAGCTCCTTATGTTTGGAATTCATGAATTAAAGAAAAAAAAATGTAATCAATCAGTTTCCAGGACCTGAAAGTTTCCGGTTTGCATTGTATTTTCATGAAGCAACAATGAAAACAGAATTACATGGAGGTTGTGGAAGATATATGTAGAGGAAAAAATCATCATAGATGCACTATAGAAAAAAAAATTAGAAAAAAATAGAAGAAAATAATGACCTCAAATAGAAAAAATAAAATGATGAAAAGTAAAGAAATTAATTAAAAGGAAATCGAAGGAGGAATTGAGAAGATCAATAAAACCAATAGGAACTCTTAAGATCAGAAGACATTGGGTGTGTACTTCCTAACAAAGACCCAGGAAGAGGTGGCTTCCTATCCCTTAGCAATCAGCTAAGCAGAGACCCTGTGCTCTTAGTCGATAGTCTTCCTTCTCAGCTTCAGAGACATGAAAACAAGCATTAAGAATGGCAGTTCCTTTGTATGGCATGCAGGGAGGACTTAATTGTCATTAAGCCCTTAGGCAAAGAAAGTAAGCAACCCTGCATTTGAGGGCCACAGCTAATAAGATGAGCAGAATTGTGGAAGAATTGGGGTCACATAAGATGTTGGGACAGTAATTAATTGTTAACAGAAAAATATGCAAACTGCGACCTTGACAAACTTATCTCTTTGTAAAAACCCAGGAAAACAAGGGGGATGCGTGGGAGCCTCCCAGGCAGCATGAATGAGTTTCTGATGAAAAAAAAAAAATGTGTCTGACAGGGAGGAATCAGATGGAGAGTCCCCTTCCCTGTGACCTTCCTGTCCCCACAGGAGCCTGTGTGCAGTCCACACCCACCATTCACCCTCCCTCCCCAGGGGGCGGGAGGAGGACCCTGTACTGATAAAGACAGGTGAGAAAGGAATTGGCAGGAAGAGAATTTAACAAAATGCTTAAATAACTACTATTTAATTGACTTTAACAATTTAATAAATAAATTCAGAAAAATAATTTAATGGAACGATTTTTAAAACATCAACTTGAGGACTGGGGTGTGGGTCTGTGGCAAAGAGCTTGCCAAACATGTGCAGGGCCCAGGACTGCAAAATTAATTGATTGATTAATTAATTAGATATCAAATTTGATATATTTGAAATATCTACCATTTTACATTTACTCCTAAGTGGGAGGGGGGAGGTGAACCAAAGTCTATTTTCTGAACAAAAGAAATCGACTGAAAACATTTTTTAAACATTTATACTAATATTTATATTATTTGGGAGTTGTCATTAGACCTAAAAATAATGATATTTCTAGTCTTCACAAAACCACTGCAAGAGCCCTGTATCCTGATGCTATGGGTTAAAATCTTGAGACAGCAGCTAATGGTGGCAGAGCTAGGATTCTTTGTGACTACCCAGAATGAAAGATGAAAGTGTAGCTGTTTTCTCTCTCTCTCTCTCTCTCTCTCTCTCTCTCTCTCTCTCTCTCTCTCTCTTTGATTCATCATTATCTTTCTAATTAGAAGAAAAGGTGTGTGCTGACAGGTTACGTTTCAGCCAAAATAACCGAAAATAACTCAGAAGAAATATCCTTTGAGGATTATGATGAAATAAAGACTTTCCGGACAAATAAAAAAATGGCCTTTGTTACCAGACTATCCACACAAAAGGAAATATCAAAGGGAGTTCTCCAGCCAAAAGGAAATAATCCCAAGTCTTTGGGGGAAAAGAGAGAAGAAAAAATAAAAGTAGCACAAAAATGTGAGTTCACAGAGTGATTAATGGCCACAAAAAGGAGTAATGAAAGCAGTCACTTGAGGTGTCTAATATATGCACACACACACACACACACACACACACACACACACACACACACTCACCTCGCATGACAAAGGCTTCCACAAGCCAGAAGGTGCATAAATACCCTTCAACAGTCCTGAAGTCTCTGCTTTCTCCTGAAAAAGTAACATTTAGCGTTAAACTTCAATATCCACATTGCAGTCTCTAATCACTTAAAAGAAGAGTGAAATGGTTTATGATATCCCATTCTATAAAGAAAATGTAACTAAACATCGTATGGTTTGACAAAACACAAAAGGAAAGATAAAACCAGCAAGTGGAAAGTTAAAAAGCAGAGTAATTTGACAGCCGAATGCGTGAGAAGTTCCATCACATGGAAGGAGATGGAGTCTTCTAATTAAAAGACACAAATAAATGTCTCTCTGGATCAAAACAAAGCTCTCATTCTAAAGGACTCATTTAGAATAGAAAGAGAGAAAGATTGGGAAAATTATACCATGTAAACAATACCAAAAAGAAGTCGGTCTGTTTAGGAAAATGTTTGGCAGAGCAATTGTCTAGATCAAGGCACAAGCAGAGATAAAGGTAGGCTTTGGGAAAGCTTCAAATCTCTGAGAAGATATAATTACTCTTCCAGTGTGTACTTGAGTAACATCCTCATAAAACTAAAGCAAAAAATGGTGATAAATGGACAGATGGGTATTCACAGCAGTTCTCTACCTTTAAATGCAGATTTCTTGTAATAAATTAGGGCTTTAAATCTATAACTTATATACTCATCCCAAAGAGCAAATTAAACCAAAAGAGAGTACAAATATGAAAACAATAATCAAGAAGAAACACAAATTGAACTAAATATAAAGCAAACTGTATGGCAATCAGCAATATAGAAAATCGCATGCTTGGAAAAACCATCAAGTTAAGAAAATGTAGTCAGAATAATCAGAAATAAAAAGTTGCAAAAAAAATAAATCTAGAAATAAAAAGAGGAAACAATTATATGTGTAAAAGACATTAAAAAGACAATAAAAGTATTGTAGGAAACTTCATGCTAATAAACTTGAACATTCAAATGAAATGCAGAAATTCATCCCAGAAAAGTCCAACGTTATAAAACTGACCCAAGAAGAAATAGAATATCCCACTTCTAGGATTCAAATTATTTCAACAAAGAAAACTCAAATAGTTACATGAAGGCTATTTTAAAAATAACTTGCAATCTCAAGAAAGCCCTGGGTTGCTTTTGTAGGAGCATGACGGACTGGTTATAAAGTTATATGCAAATGTTAAAGTTCAAGAAGAGCAAGGATCCCCCCAACCTGAGGATGAATCATGGATGGGCCAACCCCTCCTGCAGGGTGAGGTCCAACAAGAAGCTGCTGTGAGGAGGAAGCTGAGCCAGAAACAGACCCAAGGAGGCATGGAGACTGGCTGGCTGGCCTCAAGAGTCCCTTCTGTGCACGGTGCCCCTATTCCAGGAAGGAAGCGAGCCATGCGGTGTAGAAGGTGTACTCTGCAGAACAGGCCCCTGAGTTGGGCCAGCTCCAGTGTTCCACAGTGTTCCACCAGGGCAGGAGGCCCTGTGCTGCTCACCTTGAACAGATCCTCAGGCTAGGACATACATTTCATTTACATTTTTCTCATGTAATATTAAAGTGAAGCCTTGTTTAAAAGATGCCATTTTTGCTTCTCAATTTGATCAAGTTTTTTAAAAAGTGATTGTACGAAGCATCAAGGATCACATTCTCATCCACACATGTTCCTGCCCCTCCAGGAGCACACAGGAAGATAATGGGAGACTTCAAAGCCCTTGGACTCTTTGATCCAACAGTGACTTTTCAAAAAATTGAAAGAACGAGTTCAAAGGTTACCTGAGAAGAGTTTTATGAAAGTGCTCTTTATGGTGAACATAAATAGAAGCAATTTAACATTTTATAGCAGTGGATTATTTACAAAAAATAGGCTTTCAGCAATTAATGAAATACTATTCATCATTAAAATTAATCTTGAAAAGTTCCATTATCCCGTTTACTCCGGAGATTGAGGCAGATCATAAATTCGAGGCCAGCTGGGTCAGCTTAGTGAGACCCTTCTTCAAATTAAATTTTTAAAAGGGATAGCGATGTAGCTCAGTGGTAGGGTGCTGGCCCAGCATGCGGGAGGCCCTGGGTTCCATCCCCAGTAACAATAAATAAATAAATATACAAACTAAAAAACGATGTTAACAGTGTAAGACAAAAAAAAAAAAGTGGTTTTTATAAAGGAGCAAATCAACACTCTGTGATGCTTACAGTGTGCCACTCCACAACCTGAGCATCTGAAATTCAACACCTGTGCTGTTTGTTCTTCAAGACAATAATGTGATTTAGGGGCTGTGCCTATTTGTCTGCACTGCTTGGAGCAGGGACCACCCAAGCCCCTGTGTGGAACACCACACTGTCTGCATAGAGGGGTATGTTCTATAAGTTTTCTTTTTTTATTTCCTGTACTGGGAATGAACCCAGGGACTTAACCACCAAGCCACATCCCAAGCCCTTCTTTAATATTTATTTTGAGACAAGATCTTTGTAAGTTGCTTAGGGTCTTGCTAAGTTGCCAAGGCTGACTTGGAACTTGTGATCCTCCTGCCTCAGCCTCCAGAGCAGCTAGGATTACAGGCACTCACCACTGCATCTGGGGTGTTTTCATTTTAAAAAAAAATACTTCAATAGATTCATATGTATGTAGAGAAATAGGAAAAAAAAAAACTCACCAACACATTACTGTCTTCCTATAATGGACAGAAAAAGTGAGTCTGAAATATTTTGTGACAATTATGAAGAGTGGTTGTGTTGAAAAGTTCAAAAACGTCTGTTTCTATATGTTAAACCTGCCATCAGTATTCTGTAGCTTTGAAAAAACACCTAGATTAATCAATTTTTTTGATACAACAGTTACTAATATGGCATTATGTAAAAATGTGGATGTGTAACCGATGTGATTCTGCAATCTGTATTTGGGGTAAAAATGGGAGTTCATAACCCACTTGAATCTAATGTATGAAATATGATATGTCAAGAGCTTTGTAATGTTTTGAACAGCCAATAAAAAAATAAAAATAAATAAAATGTAAAAAAATAGATTAATCAATTTAATAAGGAAAAAGCTTTCCTTTGACAGTACCTCATGCTGGGAGTGCTTGGCGATGAGGCCGGCTCATTCATAGGGACTGGGGAGCAGGAAGAGAAAGAGGAAGGACCAGGGTCCCAAGAGCCTTTCAAGGGCATGTCCCTAGTGACCTGGCCCCTCCCACTGGGCCCCACCTCCTCAAGACTCCACCAGCTCCATGGAATTCCAGGCTGGCCCCCGAGACCCCAGCACATGGCTTTGGGGAACATGAAAGGCTCACATGACAGCACCTGTATTCCTGATGGTTCATAACAGGTTAGTGGCTGTGATATGGTTAAATGAGAAGCTACTCACAATACTACCAGTGGTGACAGGCACCTAGCAAGCACTCAAGAGTCAATGTCCCCCTCCCTCGTGCTTCATCCTCATCTTCATCGAGGAAGAAGAAAGGTCCAATAGGAACAGCTCTGGTTTCCTACAGGATAGATTATTCTACTGAGGTTTATTCACAAGAGCAAGACATGAGAGTCTTTGGAGCAAACCTCAGGTCACGATGGGGTGGATCTGCCGACCAGCCTCCCTGGGACCTTCAGAGACCCCAGGGACAGGCTCCAGAGGACAGAAAGGCATCCCCCCTGCCTGGGCAGTGTTTCCATGGCAATGCCAGCCCTGTCTTGTATCCTGGTAGATTCAGAGTGCCCTGCCAGGAATCTAAGTTGGGGTAACCAGTAGTGTTGGGAGTCGACTGGCTCCAAAGACTAACTTCCCTATCCCCCAAGAAGAGCCGTCCAATGATGAGCCCCGCTGGCTCACATGATCCTGCCGTCCAATGGTGAGCTCTGTTGGCTCACATGATCCTTACCCACCAATCAGACTAGCCCTGCTGGCTCACATGATCCTTACCCACCAATCAGAAAGCACCCCAGCCAACTGTCAAACCGTTCAACCATTAAACTGTCATAACTGTCAAACAGCCCCTGGCTCTATGAATATGCAGAGCTGTTCCTCAATAAACGGGCATTTTCTCCAATGGCAAGCCTTGATCATTCTTTCAAGTAGGGACATGGCCTCCAGGAAAAGGATTCCACTGGTGAGCATGAGGATTCTTACAGAGTGGAGCCTGCCGGGGTGATTCGCCCTTGGAGAGCTCGGGGCCCAGCAATCTTGAACATCTCTGGACAGCTCATGAGCACTCTGCTCCTGCTCGGTTCTCTGCGTGCTGAGATTCCACAGATGGTGACTCAGGCAGGTCTCCATGCCGAAGGTCATAATATCCACAGCACGATTCAGCCTCCAGCTTCTGGCCCCAAAAGTCATCATGTCATTCAGATGCATCAAGGAGCATACCAAAGCACAGAACAAAAGCCTTCAAGTTGGGACAGCATTTAGCTCAGCCACACAATCTGGTTCTGCTCCCAGTGACATGCTTACAGCCAAAATGAACCCTGTGTGCCTCAGTTTCCTTGTCTGCAAGATGGGGCTTAAAATAGGACCTAGGTTATTATAGGATAGAAGGAGTTGGACACATAATGTTTGATGGTTCCTTGCCCAGAATAACCCCTTAATACAGGAGTGGATGCTAAGCCTAAAGCAAGTGTGCATGTAACCCAATAAAGCTATCTCCCCGTCTACCACACTGCACAGTGCTGTACATCACTCACATTATAAAACAACAGTCCTAAGAGGTGACAAGGGCTATTTCCATTGTTGGTGTCTTTCCCTTGCAAGCCCATAGAACTGCAGGCAACCACAGGTAAGTTGGGAAAAGTAAATGTGCTATGTAAAACAACTTCTGTCCTCCCCTGCCTTTAAATACAGGAAGGCTTGGGCATACACACAGGTGTGAAGTCCTTTATTGTTCCTATCAGTGTGAAAATGAGGTTTTGTAGTGTGGGGGGTTTGCAGCTAAATCAACCCAGTTCCCTGTCACCCAGGGCAGAGAACTCAGGCCTTCTGCAGTGACCACACATTAACCAACGCACATTAGATGTGATACAGAAGCTGTCACTGCAGATTAATTGAAAATCTCACTCTGCAGGCTCCAGGGTCTCAGCTAGTGATGTCACATGGGCTCTCTCACCATTAACGGTGACTAATCAAACACACGTGAGTAATAAGTCTCACTGCCAATGTTCCCCTGAGCAAAGGGCCCAGCCCCAGTTCCTCATTTCAGAACCTGGAACCCTACGGTTGGGCAGCAGTGTATGAAGACTGAAGTGGGTGTGAGGTGCAGGCCAGCTGGACAGGGTCAGCTCCTGTCTCTGCCACTTGCTGTGTGACCTAGGGGGACTCAGGTATGCATCTGTTTCTTCATCTACAAAATGGGAATGATGGTGACTGTCCAAATCTCATGTGGCCACATGGACGGTGGGGTGGACCAGCACATGTGGACACACCCAGAGCAGGACCTGGCATTCAGGGGGCACTGAGCAAGTGTTGGCTGCAGTTGTTAGTATTGCTCTTGTATGTGCACAGGTTGGGGTCCCCACAGGAGGCACACGGTACCATCCAAGTGGGACCAAGTTTAATAAGGACAGAATTTGTACAAATTGGCTGGATGAGGTTTAACAGGAGATGGCACTGTCCCCAGGACTAATGTCAGGGGAGCATCATGCCAACCCCACAGCCCCACCCCAGCTGGAAGAACAAGAGTAAGGAGCAGTCACCAGAAGCCACACACAGGAGCCTCCAAAGCCACGGAGCTCCAGCTTGAGCTAAAGGACCCAGAGGATGGTCCCACAAGAGGACAAAGAGGGGAGGAGGGTGGACAGTCCCTGTACTTTTCTCTCCCCTGGGCCCTACACTCCCAGGGCCCCACCTAGGAAAGTAACCATGAGCAAGAGTGTGGAAAAGCCCAGGCAATTATGAGCAGGCCCATGTCCAGGGTTCAGAGCAGCTGAGGGCGGGCTAGGGAAAGGAGGGACTTGGAGGAACACCCAGCCCAGGATGGCAGTGTCAGGATCAACTCCGTCCTGCATGCCATGGGTGTCGATATACAGAACAAATGTTGCCAACGTAGCCACAGACACTGTCGCCAAGAAATACCAATGGGATGGAGTCTGGCTCTGGTTTGGTGACAGGAAGAGTGACAACCTCAACAAAAACAACTCCAATAAGAATAGTGGCAGTGGCTGACAGTTCTAGAAACTTCATAGTCTTCCAAATCCTCCATGTCCTGTGTGGAGTCACAGTTCAGCCTTGTCCTACCCTATGGTGAAGTCACCATTTATCCCCATTTTACAATAAGGACATGCAGAGGAGCTGTTGACTGGTCAGGACCAAGACACTTGGTGGGACTTGTGCTTGGGTTTCTTAGCAAGTGCATGGAGGCCTGTGGACAGAGGGCAGAGGACTCGGGGGTGCAAGACGGGTCATTTACTTACCTCTCAGAGATGCTGGGTGTCCTGCGGGGCACTTTACATTTGGGTAGATCTCTCTGGGAGCTTTTATGGGAAAAGATGAGCATACACACTTTTGCTTAGGCCTGATTCTTCCTTCAAATTTATATTGGGTTAAAATGAAGAGAACAACGATTAATGGAGATGTCAGGAATTTTCGTAGGGAAACAATTTTATGGGTGGCACACAAGTCCTCTGGTGTTCTCATCCGTTTTATATCCTGAGAAAAGGCGCATCTTCCTTTTTATGTGAAAAGCACTTAGTCCTAGGCTGTTCCTTGCTGTTAGCTATTACCGTCCCTCGACTTTTGTGCCACTGTCGCCATCATCGTTGTAGATTACATCCCCTGCCTGTCTGAGCGTCCAAGCAGCCTGTGTCTCTGGTCTCAGGAAAATCTGAAGTGGAAGCTGCCCCCAGCCAAGTCCCTCTCTGCCCTCCTGGTGTTCTGGAAAGTCATACTTCAGCAACTGTGTCCCCTGCTGGAGGGGTCACACATGAACCCCTGCACATGGCCCTGCTACGTCCCTGTCTTCTCAGGGGTCTACATAGAAGGACAGACCAATCCCTGTGGAGGGGAAGAGAATAACACACAGTCCCTCCTTCAGAGATGCCCACGTCAGTAAGCTTTCTTCCTCACCTTGCACCATTTAAAGTCTTGAAGCAAATACAGAAATTTGAGGGTGATGGGAAAATTATTAAATATTTCTTCCCAAAAAAGGAAAAACAAGCATCGTGAATTCAGCCTATAATTTCAGAATCTCTCTCCTTTCTTGTGAACTGGCCAGAAGGTGAAATTGACATCATTGTGTGCATCCAGGTCTGTGTGTCAGTCTGGGTAGCAGCAAGGGGGGTCTGCAGTCAGTTGGCATGCCTGAATGTACATCTGTGTAGCTGGAGCGAGGGATGGTGGATAGTCTTAGGGAAGGAGGGAAATGCCCCTCTTCAGCTCCCCAGGAGGGGTGACTTGCCAAATCCAGGGTAAAGTAATAAAATTCTCCACCTGGGGACTCACTTCCAGGCTGTGAAATGTCAATAAAGGGGGTGTATGATTCCTGGGCCATCAATCCTGCATGATCTCATTACCAGGGATTCACAAGCGAGAGTGTCCCTGAGGGTCAATGAAGAAGTTGTAGACCCCTTTCTTCTTCCCAACTTCTGCTTGCTCCTAGCACAGGAATGGAGATTTGACAGATGCTGAGAACAGCACTCCATCTTGGAATGAATATAACAGAAAAAAAGGGAGGCTGAATAACCAAGAAACCAAATATCCATTTCATTATGTCATTTTCAAAAAGCCACAGATTACAGAGAATAATTTTTTGAAATCAGTAAAGATAGGAAGAAAATAAAAAGGTCAGAAATTTGTGAAATAGAATAAAAATATGCAATAGAAAAAGTCACCAAGTTCAAGACATATTTCATTGCCAACATTATATAAAATTGATTCAAGTCTCAGATGATGGAAAAATAAGTACAAGAATGTATAAAGTGCAAATGTCTATATTGAAAATAAGACAACACTACAGATCCTACAGATATTAAAATAGGAAAATTATAAGGCAAATAATATTAAACAAGTGGAAATTCAGAAAAAACAGCCAAGGTCCTAGAAAAATATCAAAATATACAATACAATTTATCCAAGAAGCAAACAGAAAATTAGAAAATAATCTGTTTAATAAATGAATATCCTATCTACTTTTGTCATAATTTCCTAAGCATCTTCTATTGTATTATACAGTTTTACCTTTATAGCACTTTCTGAAATCATGTTCTCCTCTCCATATCCACTGTGTCCTTTCACAAAATGTAACCCCATTAGGGCTCTGCTTCCTGATCTCAGCCACAGTTCTGGAATCTAGTGTAAGGCTGACCTACCAGTTAGTTCTCAAATATTTTTTAAACAAAGACACACATGAGGAGTAAAATTATATGTATTATAAAGAATTCACCATTGGAGAAAAAAAATGTGGCAAAAAATGTTGTCAGGCGATAGTGGTGGCTGTCAGCACAAACATTAGGAAGTCCCACCACAGAGGTGACTTACAGAGATTTCCCCCCTCTCTTAACTGTACTTCCTGGAAAGCCTCCTTTAATAATGCTCTCTTGTAAAATGTTGAAGATAACTTTTTTAAACCCTGTGACATTGGTCTCCTTTCCCCCAGACCACTGGTGTGTGCTGCATCTCTCCTGCTCTGCGAGGGTCACCTGCGGCTCCCCTTGGCAGGGCCATCTCCTCCTCCTTCATTTGGCGTGTGAACCTGTGGGATGAGCAGTTGGAGAGATGACAGAGGACATTCTGGTGGCAGATGTTTGATGTGGCTTTCTGAGCACTGCTGTGTGGTAGTGTTTAGCAAAGACAAGGGGAGGGCTGACTCACACTGAAAAAGGTAGCGTCCATTCTGCACTGTGGTCCTTGGAATCCCAGGAGAGGACTCGGCTCTTTGCAGCAAGCTCATTGCAAGGAAAAGCCATTCTGATGCTCAGTGAGGAGGGAAGGAGAGCTGTCAAAAAGCACAGGGAGCTCTCTCTCTCTCTCTCCCCTCTCTCACTCTCTCTTTAAAAAAAAAAAAAAAAAAAAAAGCACAGGGAGGGTGAGTAAGAGCAATCACATTTCCCACTCACCTAGGAGGATCCAAAGAGACCACAGAAAGGGCCAAACTCAGCTGTCAATATTTACATTTAAATCAACGTTAATTAATCTAGGCCCTACCCTTTCTTGTGCATTTTCTCTTGGAAGTATTTCCAGTGGACCTCTTTATGGAGGAGGCCGGAAGAGAGCCAAAAGCCAACCCTTCAACAACACTGATCCATTGATACCCATCTCAGGATTCCTGCTGTGTTCTCTGGCCATGCTCCCAGAAATGGCAATGAATTCTTCAACACAGCAATCCACTTCTTACTGTCTGGAAAGGAGATGTAGTTCAGGCTCAAGTTCACAAGCTGTCTTCAGCAGAGGACCCTCCACACACCTGCTCATGATCCACAAGGAGAGCCAACTTTGGAACCAGCCAAAAGAAAGTATTTTTCTATAGAAATTCATTGGATTAGACAAAGGGGAATGAAGAGAACGGAGGGGAGATGGGAATAGGAAAGGCAGTAGAATGCAATGGACATAACTTTTCCATTTTCATATATGAATATACGACCAGTGAAACTCCACATTCTGTACAACCCCAGGAATGGGAAGGTATACTCCATGTGTGTTTGCTGTGTCAAACTACACTCCGCTGTCATGGTATCTAAAAAGAACAAAATTTTAAAAAGCAGTAATAAAAGAACCTCTTCTTCTCAATAATACTTATATTTTACTGAATAACCCCAATGACTATTTTAAATGTGTCAACTTTTTTTTTTCTGGAATAACTTTTAGTTTCACGATTAACTCATAAACAATTAAGAAAAAACAATTATGGCATTGGTAAAATAAATAAATAAATAAAGCAACTGTGGCCAGGGTTTGTCCAGCCCCACAGGATGAGCCAGCTAATCAGGAGGAGAAGCCGGAGGTCACTCTTCTCTCCTCCCTTGCCCCCACCAATGCACTAGGTTTCTTTTCTATCCATGTCACATCAGGCTCAGGGCCTTTGTCAAGGGATAATCTAGTGTTGAGGGACCTAGCACCATGTGGCTGCCAAGTCTGCAGATTCTTCAGAGTCGCCCTGGATTCAAGTCCTCGCCCTGCTACTTACCATTCATCTAAAATCATACAATTTACATCACCTCTCAATAGAAATTTTTCCACTTCCTCCCATGTAAATTAGATATATACTGTATACACAATAGTTAGCTGATTTAATAAAATAATGCAGATAATTGACACCAAGTAAGAGTTCAGTAAACTTTAAGACGTTAATTTTGGTTTTCTGCATTGGGTTACTATGTGGTCTATGCTGCCTCACTGGGAAATACCTTAAAGACTGGTGAAGTGCTGTCAATTTTAGGAAGTTGAGCCTTCAGTGATAGGGTTTGCTGTGGCAGATATTCTGCTATTTCTTAACCTTTCAGACCATGTGTTTATGGCATCATGTTTATTACAAGCATTTATTGTTCAAATTTTATGTTGCTAGATTCTTCCTTTTGAAAAAAAATAAATAACATAGGAAAACTTTATATACTATTAGATGTTTTGGAGATAGGAGTCAAGACTGGGAGATGACTGAGAGCAAATGCAATGTAATACAAAGTTGCAGCGGCTGCTTCCATAAGTGTGTAGGGAGGGGTCACAGAAGCATGCTCAGGGCTCTCCTCCTTGCTGTGTCTCTCAGAAAGCCTGCTTCTGCAAACCTGCCATTATTTATGATCGTTTTATCATCCACAGAGTACTTAACCCATGTTTGGAAAGACCTAACTAAAACAGCTATGGGAGAATCTTTTTCTCTCATGCATGAAGAAGCTTTGTTCATGAAGTCTACACTGCACAGTCCTAGACTGCATTGAAACAGACAAGGCTTGGAGGAGAGGGTTTGACAGAGCTACCACTAAGAAGACAGTGCATGCAGACGTAGTACCACCATGAACACTGAGAAATTGAGGGACAAACTAGACTGGAAACAGGAGGACCCCTGGACAGATCAAGTGAAGTCTCAAATAATTCATCCTCCAACCAGACATTCCAGGTCTCTGTAGCAATATGGAGCCTTCCTGGATAACCAGGAGCCCACAGGATAGGGGCTCATTTGCATTTAAATTAAATTTGCATAAATATTTTAGTAGAACTAAAAAGTTCCACAATCTTGTTACTCTTTGGCAGGAGAGTTGGTGGCAATGGTGGAGAAATCCTGAGCTCCCTCTGATCACCTGGAGATGGATGTGGAGACCCAGACCCTGGCGTCATGCGTTCCTCATTTAAGTAAAAGGAGTTAAGGCTCTAGGCTCTCCTTCTTCAAGTTACAGATGACTGAAGAGGCTCTTCCACACTTTTCTAGAGTCTTTTCAAAATCCAAGAAACATTCTCAGTTAAAATAAAGTGAAATCGACATCTCATTAAATTCTAGAAATGGGGAGTTAGAGGCAGGTTGTGACAAAAGTCAACAGATGAGGCCACTTTAAAAATACCTACTCCTGTCCCTCCATGGAATACCAAGTGCATTCCCATTACCAGCTTGCAAAATATACATGCATCCTGAAGTGACAGAAAGACCTCAGGTTAGTGGATGAGTTTAAGCCAAGCCCATCCAACAGAATGACAGCACAAGTCCAGCACAGTGCCTGAGGGCCTTGATCAAGGACCCCTGTCCCCTCCCAACCTCCCACCCCCTCCACTGCAGCAGATTCTGACAGGTGAGGGACAGCTTCCAGTCACCTGGGTCTTAAGTGCCTCCAACCAGAGGCATGAACTTAGGGCCTTGGATGTGCAGGAAGGTGGGACAGCCTCCCACGCAGCTCACATGAGTTTGATTTAAATGACGCCCCCTAGAGATGTGCTGAGTCTAAGTGAGTTCCTGAGAGCCTGGACCTTGCACAGGCTGGTCACTTTGTCTGCAAGCCCAGCAAGACCCGCCTGTTGTCCTCAGCCTTCCTTCCACTTCTATACCGCCAGTTCCTCCCACTGTCAGGAATCAGAGTTTCCCCCAAGAAATGGATTTCCAATAACTCCCTTTTTAACCTGTAAATAACTCCTCGATCAGAGCAAATAGACATTCACCCCTCATATAGCTTCTGTCCAGTGAATCAGGGTTATTGAAATGCACATGGCAGAGATGTGGCAAACGTTGTCGGATTTGAAGAGGAGGTGTTTGCATGGGCATATTTTCTTTAAAAAAATTTTCATGTAAAAGAAATGGCCAGCCATGTAATTGTTTCTCTTTTCAAAGGAAACATGTCTGGCACAGTGCGAAATCAGGGTTGAATAAACATTGTGGAAAGAGGTTCATAGAACTCCAGAAAGGAGCTGAATTTTCCTGAAATAATCCATATTTCAGTTTCATAGATTTTATATACTGAAAGATGTAAAGCATTCTTCTTATCAGTCATGGAAATTTGACAATATCCAATACAATTTGTGCTCGAAATTTCTGGAATTTTTAGGAATCACTTGTGGCTGAATCTAGAATTGCTTGTTGTCTGTATCATTTTAAAAAAAATTTAAATTTGTTTTAATTAATTACACATGACAGTAGAATGCATTTATGCACTTTGATATATCATACATAGATGGGATATAATTTCTCACTTTTCTGCGTGTACATGTTCAGAATCACCTTGGTCATGCAGTCACCTATATACATACAGTAATACTGTCTGTTCCATTCTACTGTCCTTCCTATCCCCACATCCTCTCCCCTCCCATCACTTCCCTCTACCTCTCTAAGGTAACACTACTCTTCTCTAGTGCCCCCCACCTTTTTGGTTGTTATCCGTATCTTGAGGGAAGGGTGTTGCTCACACTTCTAGAAGCTACTGCCTGTTCATTCCTTCTGGCTGAACCCAGTCCTTTGCAGGTCACCAACACAGTCGACACTGGAATGTTCTAGTCCCTCTCTGGGAACTGGTTTAGGAACAGTTGGGCCTCTGATGGCTTTGTATCAGAAGATAAGCAGGAATTTCTCCTGGGGACAGGGTTAGGGGACTGGCTGGCTCTCCTGGCAGGAAGACAGCTTCTAAGGGAGCAGCCACTCTGAGGAGAGCAGAGCAGGCCTGACAGTACCTGAGAGGTGACCCGCCAGCTAAGCAGCCTTGGGTTTTCCAGAGAGATGGCGACTCTTGTCTTTGAAGCCTGTTGAGTTGGGACTTTGTGTAGCAGTAGATGAAAAGACTCAACAGACGTGACGTAAATGGCCATGAGCTGCTACCTCGGAAGTCCTCCCACAGGAAATTCACAATATCAGAGAAATCCAGCTTCCCAAGGAGAATGAATGCCTCCAGGACAGAGATTGCATTACGTGATTCATTGATGCTCAGAGCCAGGCATTTTGTTTTGTTTGTTTTATTTAAATTTGGGGATAATTTTTAGTATTCTTATGTTAGTCAGCTTTTCCTTGCTGTGACTAAAACATCTGACAGGAACAACTCAGAGCTGGAAATGTTGACTTGGGGCTCACAGTTTCAGAGGTTCAGTCCACAGTCAACTGTCTCCATTGCTCTGAGCCCAAGGAGAGGTAGAGCATCATGGTGGAAGGGCCTGGAGGAGGAAAACTGCTATGCTCCTGGCTGCCAGGAAGCAGAGAGAGGAGACCAGGCTCATACTCTTGTAACCATGCACTGTCCTCACTGCTAGAGATCAGCACTGCCTTCCCAGGACACGCCTCCAACAACCTAGAGACCTTCCCCTAGACCACACCTCTTAAAGGCCTCACCTTGAACCTTGTCCCACTGAGACTAAGTTCCCAGCACAAGGACCCTTGGAATGCTGGAAGTCCCGGCAGCTCTAGCCACGGAGGTGGTGCTACAGAGCCACTGGGCCTGCAGAGTTTCCCTGCCTGGATGGCATTTGCTTCTCACACCGAATGGTTGATGGTGGGCTGCCCAGGAGGCATGGCCCCGACCATGAAGGCTCTCTGCCCAGGAGACATGGACCCAATGATGAAGGCTCTCTGCAGAGGAGTCAGTCTCAGAGCAGGCTGAGAGCTGTGGCTGGCACCTGGGTGCCAGGGTTGCCACGGTGTTCCCGATACTGGTCTGATTGAGTCCTCATAACAGCCCTTTGAAGCAGGAAACTTAAATTTTCTGTTTTACAGATGGAGAAATGAAGGTCAGAATAGCTTTGGGACTTGTAATCAGGAAGTGGAGATGACTTAAGGGAATCCGAGGTCCAGGTGAGGTGGCAGTCTATTTGCTGTGTGATGGCAGATTTGAACACACCTTCTTACCTTCCTAACTTGGCCCTGTGCAATTTTGGTTTTGCCAGTTCAAAACCGTGGAGTGTCAGACAAGTTAGAATCAACTACTGGAAACTCAGGTGCCTGGGGGGGTGGGGTAGGCGTGGTGAATGTGGCCATGTACAAGGCAAAGAGCTCTGGAAGACTGGGGCCTGGAGACCACGTGTCCTGTCACAGTGGAGCCAGGAGATTTCCCCAGCTATGTCTCACTCATGACCCCTTCTACATGGGAACCCTTTGGAAATAGAGTCTTTGTAGGTGTAATTAAGTTAAGGTCTTTGGATGAGATCATTCTGGCTTTAGAGTAGTCCTCATCTACTGATTGGTGTTCTTACTTAAAAGAACAAGACGAGGAGAAAGGAGGTTTGGGACAGAGACAAAGGAAGACGCTGTGTGGGGACAGAGGCAGGGACAGAGTGTGTCCGGCCCAAGCCAAGGTGCATCTGGGGGAAGCAACAGATGTGGCCCTGCTAATACCCTGATTTCACACCTCTGTCCTCCTGGACGGAGAGGGGATGACTGTCCATTGTTCTAGGATGTTAAATTGGTGCTAATTTTCTTGGTCAGTCTCAGCGATAAAAAATGCACCCATCTAAAACCCACGTGGATATTGCTTTGAAGACATGGGGTCCCTGACCCTCCAGATTTACCCAAAGCATCAGGAATATGTCATTTGACCACCAGGTCTGTTTTTTGGTAAACATTAGCAAACAATTCATTTTTTATCGTTGTTTTACAAACTGGTGCATCTGCGGGAAGCAGAGAGGAGCGGCCTTCAGAGAGCAGGTTAAGCCCTGCAGATCTGGGGCCTAGTTTGGGACCTGAGCTGGTTTGATTGAGCTGTTCCAGATGAGCTGTCTGCTCGCTGGGAGTTCCACCTGAGAGGCTGGGGGTTGTTGGTCTGAATATGTTTTACAGTTCTCCCACCTCAAGGCCAGAGGGACCATTCTTTGCTACTTAAGCTGCAGACCCACGTCGAAGCTAGGGCATGGAAGAATGAACTTGATAAATGACCATAAGGCCTTGCGAGCAGAGCATCTCCACACCCCGGGGGGTGCTCCATCTGAGATGATGGATGCTTTCTCATCCCCCACTAATGCCTGGGCTTTGACTTCCAGATTCATGAAGAAGAAAAACCTAATAGGAAAACATGGTTGCAGCCCTTTAACTGTACCCAGGCTCCCTAGCAGACTGGGACATTACTCTCACTAAGCAAAGGACAGTCACGTGTGCTAATGCAGCCCAGGAATCCAGGCTGTGCTCACTGTCTGGCTGCAAGATCATATTTCACGTGCTGTCCCATACCCCTAAATAGACCACTATCAGAAATGTATTCATCTGTACAACAAAAATGAAAATCAGGTCATCGTAAACAAACATCAACGTTTTCCACACGCAGAGTAAAGCAATGGACCTTCTCTTTTAATTCTATATGTTAGCCTTTTCTGCCAGTTCAATTAAATGTTCACATGTACAGAGAAGAAAAATGATGTGTTTTCGGTTTAGAGAGAGAGAGTCAAATGCAGAGCCAGGGTCTTTCTAGTGGATTGGATCTGTCAATCAATACCCACAAGACCATTTCTGCAATCAGAGGGTTTTATGGCGCTGGTTGTGAACCTCAGGCACTGGCTTGGCGTTGGTCTCCATTTCTTGTTTTGTTTCCTGACAAATCAGTCCTCCAGTTCTGTTCCACGTGGACAGGTCCTGCACCTGTTTTGCAAACCAGTATCTTATGCCCATCACCTTGTGGAATGCTAGTAACAGAAGCCGGATCCACCCGGATGAGCAGCAGAATTTGTCTTCTAGGGACTTAGAATTCCTGAATATCTCCTTATGGATAAAATAGGTAAGAAGGGGTAGAACAACTGTGAACTTAGAGGTTCTTGGCATGTGTCTGGGTCCCTCCTCTTCTGCACATCTCAGGAAAGCCCTGTGCCCTTTGTGGGGTTGGTTATCTCATCCGTGAATCAAGCTACTCAGCAAAGTCCTGGCTGGTAGGACTGCTCCCAGCTGGGAAAATGTGTCCAAACAAAAGCTTCCTGGGTGGGCCAGTTTCTTTTTCAGATTGACATTATCATGTGATTCAGGCTTGGCCAGTGAGGTGGAGATAAAGGCTGTGATGATGTTAGGTGACACCTATAAATAAAACTAAAACAAGGAGCTGACTCAAGTGGCAATTGTTCTCTTCCCTTCTCACCTCTCCTGTCCTCCTGTCTGGAATGTGGAAGCAATGGCTGGTTTAGAGATGTCATTTTGTGATGGGAAGAAAGCTTTAAGAATTAAAGCCAGGGGCTAAGGATGACAAAGCACTGAGAGAAATCAGGACCTGTGTGGATTAGTAATGCTAAGGTTCCACTACACCAGCCCTACCGCCTATGCCTAGGATATATGAGAGAAAAAGTAATATTTACTTTGGGGAAGGGGTCTATGTCACCTGCAGTTGGACAGAACTCCTAATTGGCACATGATCTGCACACAAAATCTTCCCTAGTCCATACACCTTAGGCATAAGTAAACCTCACCCCACTATTCTACCCACACCCATCCTCAAACAGCCTCCCAACTCCTCATCTTTACTAAATAATGAAGAAATAATTTTTATTTCTCTATTTTTTTTAAATACCCAGTGGGCAATAGTCTTTATGACCAGAACACCTTGATGGTGCCCCTGGTTAATCTAATTCCCAACCCAAGATCCCACAGGTTCCAGGGTGTCAGCTCCTCTGGGGGGTCCTGTTCTGCCCCCTGCCTGACCTTAGCCAAAGCCTGATATCAGACATGTGTACCTGCTTCAGGCCACTGCGGAGTACACAAGGGCACCAAGGGTACACAGTGTCTAATGACCGTGAAATAATTGTTTTCTTGAAAGAAGTTCAACTGCGTTGACGTTGGATCACAGTTTTTTACTAAAATGAAGGTGATTTTAAACAGGGTTTGTGGAGGGTAGGTATGGTTTACGTCAGGTCCTGCCGAAAGCCCCAGAAATCACAGATGGCATTTCCATTCATTACTAGAAACTGAAAAATATGTACACCCAAACACATTTTAAATTCCCAGCATCTCTGAGATGGGGTGATTGGGGAAGGTAGATGGGATTTATAGTGATTTAGGATCAAAAACCCCTCATTAGAGGGTGACAGCCCCAAAGTTGGATGTGAGAGCTTACATCCGGTTGCAAACAGAGCTGGGTAAATGTAAGCTTTATCTAACGACATCAAAATGGCATACCAATTCTCCTTTTACTAATCACAGAAATAAAAACAAAGGGCAGAGATGTAGCTCAGAGGTAGCCTGCTCCCCTAGCATGTATGGGCACAGAGGGTCTACAGGTTGCTGAAATGTGTTCCTACCACGGTGGATACCTGGCCTACCTTCATTAAGACCCATAGAACCTACAACATGAAGAATGAACATTTGTGCAACTGTACACTTTGGAAGCTGTGGTGCTTCAATACAGGTATATCACTTATTAAAAAAAGAAAACTTTGCTATTCTGCTGGGGGAGGAGGGAAGATCATAATTAGGAAGGATGAATGCGTGTAGGAACAGAGGGTAGATAGGAATTCTCTGTAATTTCTGCTCAATGTTGTTACGATTCTAAAATTGCTTTAAAGGTAATTTAAGAAATTATCCTGGGCTGGGGATGTGGCTCAAGCGGTAGCGCGCTCGCCTGGTATGCGTGCGGCCCGGGTTCGATCCTCAGCACCACATACCAACAAAGATGTTGTGTCTGCCGAGAACTAAAAAAAAAATTAAAAAATATTAAAAATAAAAAAAGAAATTATCCTTAAAATCCCTGTTTTTCACAATTTCATTTTACAAAGCCAAACATCAAGTTCCAGCTGAAAAGGGGTGAAGAAGCCAGATAAGATGAATCCTGCTGTGGTTGGTGCCCATTGGGCAGTCTCCTCCCTTGACCACCAGAGAATACGGATTGCCCTCCCGCCCCCCCCCGCTGCCACCACCAGCTGCTTGTATTTCTGATCCATATTGAAGAATGCGGGTGAGAGGAGGTTTGCGGGGACTCCTGGTCTCTTGGCATTCCTTCCTTCCTTCCCCTCATCCTTTCCCAGGAGTGCAGGGCCACCCCACCAGGCAGCCTTAGCTCCAGAGAAAATAAGTCATATCTAAGAAAAGCACCCAGGGCTTTGCAGCTCTGGATCCTGAAGGAGCTCAGACATTCCATTTAAAATTGAAGAATGGAGGAAGGTCCCCCATCCTCAGGTAGGATCAGATGCAGAGCTCTGGGGAAAGAAGGGAGCCCTGGGAACCAGAGCTCACAGCTGTGGCCACAGGGGTCCTGAACTCTGCCCTCAGTGTTTGTTAACTTTGGAAGTCATAGATTCTCTTGTGGTTCTCGAGGCTGGAAGTCAGGGCTGTGCTGTCTCCAGGGAGCTCAGGGGCGTGGATTCCATGCTATTGCCTATTAATTTCTATAATAATTGCCCTCACCATAGGTACCTTTAGACTTCCAGCCTCAGAGCCACAAGAGAATCGACCCTTGTTGTTTTGTGACACCTGGGTTGCCTAACTTTCTTAAGGAGGTCCCGGGAAACTAATAGAACCCTGACATAGCCACCTGCCTCTCCGATGGACTTGGGTCCCAGTATTAAGTTTCTGTTAGTATATTAACAAAAGAAAACAATGCCAATGTATCACCTTGGCACTCTGTGCATGGTCTTAAAGTCTGTATTTTGACCCCTCTATTGTAGAGACAGAGGGTCTGGTCAGTAGGGGGCAGCACCAGTTATGCAAAGGTGAGAGTGAGGTTTCAGAAAGAAATCTGGAAATTTAGTCCGTGATGCTTTGGGAGAGTTTTGGGGAAACTGGACACTGTAAGACTTGCTTTATTTTCCTGGATTCAGCTATGTCTGGAAAGGGCAGCTGAACCCACGAATGGAAGGCACATTCCAGAGTTTCCCCAGGAGTGCTTGAGAGCACTATTTTGTATCATGTTATAGTGACAAGGGATATTTCAGTGGATGTTTATAGCCAGCTACCAAGAAGTCTTAGCTGAATCTTGACCATGCCCATGTGTCATCATAAGGAAACTGAGGTCACTCTAAGTCATTCATGGAGAAGGGCAGAGAGGCTTTGAGGTCTCCAGAGGTCTGTTTGGCTGGAGGGCCACAGACTGGTGACACTGAGACCAGGAAGGTCTAGTGTGGATAGATGCCTATGGTGGAAAACTACACTGATCACTTACAGGGTCCACTGTGCTCCCTGGAGAACTGGGTTTAATACTCCTCCAACACCACAAGCACCCACTGGCAGCCTGCGGTTCACTGAGGGTGTCTTGCAGCTTCAGCACTGGGCTGAGGCCCCTGACTTCATGCACCAGGCACGGAGCAAGCTCAGCATGTCCCATGACCTCCTGCAGTCAGTGTGCAAACACCCTGCAAATTGAGCATCCTCATTTCCAAAATCAGCAAACATGGGTGGCTCTAATTCTGTCTTCCCAGAGGAGACAACCCCGCTCAGCATGCCCCTGTCCCTACCGCCATTGCTCCACAGGGATGTGTGGTCACAGGGATGCAATAATAATCAGGAAAAAGCTTACAGACTTGAACCCAAAGAAGAGAGTCCAGAGTGAACAGTCTTTGGTGAGCCTTTTGTGCAAAACCATGCAATGGAGAGAATGTGAAGTCTGGGAGAGGCTGTAGAAGGGATTTACTGCAAATGACTTTAAACAGTGGGAGATTGAGTGTCCTGGCTCCCTGGTTGTATTTAAGTATGTGCAGTGCACATTGTAGGACAGCGTGGGGAAGCCAGCTGTCCCCACAGGGACCTGGATAGTTACTAACTATTTGTAGTTGGCACGGCTTCTCCCCCAGGTACTTCCGAGGTGTCTTCCCCACACTGTCTGCAAGGGGAACTGGTGCAGGGATGCTGGGGGACATTGCTTCCAGCCAAGGGCCTGCAGCATGACAAAAATCTCACCAAAGGCCATTTTCTTTAGCCTTTGCCATTTCTGTGTGCAGAGGATGTTATTTACTTTTTTCAATTTACAAATCAGAAAGTTTTAAGCACTATTAGAAAAGAATTGTGTTCTCATCCATATTCACAGCACCCTGACCCCCAGTTCCCAGTGCAGAGGAAGCAGGGATGTGTTTCAGAAACAGTGATTGATAACACGTGAAGAGACTTTTGAAAACTACGTGACGAGCAGGTGGCACATTATGCTGTTGTCAAAGATTCGATTCACGGGGTGAACCCTGGTGCAGAAGTCACTTTTATGAAATGCTTCCGAAAATCATAACTGGGGGAAAAATATGTGATCAGCATGCCTCTCAGCCACTGTCCATGACTGCACTAAACCATAGCTTCATCTAAAAACTGAAATTTCTCAAAAACAAAAGCTTTGTGTGAATAAAATAAATAAAAATTGCTGGGATCTAGACGGGGTGAGGACAGCTGAATTAATAATGCTCATCTTTTATTAATCAATACATTTTGCATAAGAAGTTTGTTTCACGAGCTTGGGCAAACAGCTCAAGTGTTTTACATAATCACAGGAATGACTGGGCCATGACAATTTAATGACATTTTGCAAAACCACACATTTGCTGGGGCTCACATGAGCCAATTTCACCAGTTTGTCTCTTTAACTTCAAAAGCTGCGTCTGAGACCAGGGCTTTGCCCGCAGCTATAGATGTTTACTACACCCACCTATCAATCCCGCACAGTCCTGTCTCCACTGCATGCTCCATGGATGAGACAGTGGGACCCACAGCCATGGAGGACAACCTCAGTCACCTGATCTTGCATATACTCATCACCTGAGCAGTCACAGGGCGCAGAGCTAGCTGCTCTGGTGTGGGTTTCTGAGCCCAGAAGAGCAGAGCTACATGTTTTGTGGACAAGGCTTCTTAATGATTCTTGATTTCCATAATGAATGTGATTCCACAGATGATAATCAAAAGAGAAATGAAGGCACACAAGAGTGACAGCTGCTTAAAAAAGACAGAGAAGCAGCTCAGCTTCCGCCCAGGTGGCTGATCCAGGACTTGCCCACATTTACAGACCCCAAAGCCCATGGCTTCCCCATCCTGCCCCACTGCCTTTGATTTTACAGACAGGAAATGGATCTTGTCATTAAAAGTGGGGAAGGCTTGCAGAAAAAGGATGTGCGTGGGTTTTTTTTTTTTAGGAATTGCATTCCTGGGAATTTAGCCAAAGAAGATGGTTTGTCTAACAGTGAAGATGCGTTACTATCATACAACCTCAGAAAGGGCTGGACTCGTCTCTATTTCAGTGGCACATGTAAGTGGAGGGGTTGTGTTTGCACACCTGGGTGCTCATGCCAAACGACCTTGCCATCAGGAGGCCAGCCTCTACTCCACTCTCAAGCAATATCAGCATGTGGCTTGGCCATATCACAAGGTGGCTACTCCATATTCAGACCTTGAAGTTGTTGCATTTCAAGAAAGGAAAGAGTGGGGAGTGTAAAATATCTTTCTGCTAAAACATCTCTATTTGTTTGCTTTGTCTTTTGTTTTTGGTTGGTTTGTCTGTTTGTATTTTGTCTTGATGAACACCCAGAGGACAGATATGTGTTCTGATGATGTCCATTTTCCTGACACCAGTGTCATTGATTCAAATTGAATCACAAGGTGATGCACAGGTACCAGAGAGCCTGTAACATTTGGGGTTATATTTTCTTTTTTTTGTTGGGGGCGTGAAGAGGGTTTTTGTTTTGCTTCTCATTCTGTGTAGCAGAAGAAGACAGGGAGAAGATGGTGAACTGGGGGGTGGTCAGTCCAAATCCTCTAGTACAAGTTCAACTTTGAGAATAAGAGAGGCACCTAGGCTCTCAGGGGAATGAATTGACATACTTAATTTCCATATGAATTGAATTAGATTTCAAGGTGGTTTAGGAACAATCTCAAATAATGATTTTAACAAGCGCATTTCTGAAGTTCCCCTTCCCTATTCTCTGCTCTCATTTCATGTTTATTTATCTTACTAACCTATTTCATGACCCTTGAAGAAGGGAATACTGAGTTACACGGCTTCTTCTCCACGCTAATTAGTACAGTGGCTGTTCCGAAGCACATATTTATTAAATGTTTGAACATCTGAATTTTAGAAAAAAGCCAGCAGCAACTTGAGCTTATGGAGGGTGGCACATGTCCACTGAGCTCCCCTGTGATACTCGGAAGTCAGAGCTGAATGAATAGGTGCTAAAGACCCCTGCTCAGAGGAAGGAAAGGAGGACAAGCAGCAACTAAGGCAGGAGAACCGTCAGTACCCATGAGCCCTGGGCATTTCTGCTTCAGTTGAAGATGAAGGGCTTCTGTTTGGGGATGGAACAGACTTAGGGGACATCACTGTTGTCCCTCTTTCAACAATCAAAAGAGAAAAATGAATGAGACAACAATCAGAAAGACAGCAGCCCTCAGGCAATAGAGTACAGTGACTGAGAGCTGGGAAGGAGAGGGCCCTGTGGCAGTGCCAGTGTGCCCAGGGAGGGCTCCCTGTCTGCTGCACGCGGAGGGAAAGTGGGGTGGAGCCCGGAGGATTCCCCGGTAAGGAGACAGCACCCATCCATGGCAAGACCAGAGAAGCGAGCCCTCAGGAGGGGGAGGATGGACAGGAGGGACTCTGGGGATCCTAGAAGGGTCCCTGAGTACTGACTGGGGTACTGATCCACTCCTGCATCAGGGAACCACCCATCGGGACTCGAGGAGGCAGAGCCTGGTGCTGCTCAAGGGAGGCCACAGAGCCGCTCCCAGGCTGAGAAGCTTCGTCATCTGTGAGACATTCAGCAGAACACTGGGGTCTCGCTGCAGAAGTGGAGTGGGGGTCGCTGTGCACTGAGACTGCTCGGGTCCCCCTAAAACATCCCAAGAGCTTGATGCAAAAGGATCCAATGATTTAAAGCAGCTTCATTGCCAACCCCCTCAGAGCTAGAGATGTAGGTGGTACACAATGCCCAGCACCCAACCAGTGAGGTTCTCCAGGGCTGGCATCCAAGCAGGGGTTGCCCTACATGAGGACAGGCAAGGGAAGAGTGGCAGGAAAGCCACCAGCCAGGCCAGGTCAGGGCTTCGAGGAGCAGGAATCAGCCAATGTGCACCTAAGCAGCTATTAGAACTGAATTCACTCAAAACCCTTAGCAGAGCTTTAAAAAGGCACAAAATAATTGCTTTTAAAGATTGAAGCTACAAATTCCTGAGACAGAATGTGTTGAAAGGGTATCATTGAAATTAGACATTGAACTTCGTTGCATAGCTGTTCGAAATATCCAAGATGGAACCACCGGAGATAAAGAGTCCCCCAAACAGGGAGTATGCCTCTCAGTGTGGGAAGCCATTCTGACACGTGATTGGGTGGCTCCCGTTAAGGGTCTGAGGCACTTTGGCTGTGTCGAAGCTTTCCCGACCCTTTCCTGATGAGAGAGCCCATCTGTGTGGGGGTGTCCCTGACCACTGACCCCGGGGACCCAATCACTGACCCTGACCTTGGAGTGCAGCACACCCTCAGCCTTCATTGGATGGAATTCTCCCCTGAATCTCTTGTTCCCCAATAAAAGGCTACTCCCCAGCGTGTTCACTCTCCCTCTCTCCTGCTAGCCCTGAGTAATCCTTGCTGCCCTGCTGGGCGGTTAGAGGAGGGAACCAGAGAGGGGAGCCGTCTCGGACCTAGCAATATAAATAAAGTAACTGAGTCTGTGTGTTTTATTTTGATCTCTTCTAACTAACTTTATGCCTAGAACCTCATTAACGAAACCATTGCGCAGGCCGCATGGTGGAATTGGCGCCCACGAGGGGGGCATTCTAGATTAGTTAGATTGAGTGGGAGCGCGCTATAAAGATAAGGATAAAAATAAAGATAAAGGAAGAGGTGACAATTGGGTTACAAAAGTACCTGGAGATATTGAAGGAAAGAGACGTTAAATTACTTAAAATGGGAAATTCAACTTCTATGGATAAGGAAATGTATCTGACTATTTTAGACAGTATAATTAATCAGAAAGGAAAACAGATAAAGAAAACTCAGTTATTACAATTCTTAAAGATTGTAAGTGAATATTGTCCTTGGTTTTGTGACCAAGAGTCTCCAAATTTACTTACTTGGGAGAAATTAGGAAGAAAGTTACAGAGAGTCTGTCTTTCTAATGAACTACCTGGAGGCATAGAAGATATTCAGAAAACTTGGACGGCTCTAGAAGTTTGTCTTTTTGAATATATGGGCCAGAGTTCCAGGCCCCCTGAAGACCTTTTAAAAGGCATTCAAAGAGCTGTTAAGTCTATTCAAATGGAAAATCAGCCTGAGGCTAAGTTAATTCCCTTTCCCTTAAGCCGTTTAAAAACAAAGGCACTAGGGGCCAAGCCAAAGGTTAGAAATGTGAACTTAAACTCGCAGCCCCATGCGGAGGATTCAGATGGCTCGGATCAGCCCGCCTTCTCGCTGCCATCATTTCCTCCTAGCGGGAGCCGAGCAACAATATGGGGAATTCCAGGGGAGGTCGCACAGTGTGACGTCACTGGTGCCAACCAGGACAGCCCGCGATTTTTACCGGGACAGGGACAGAGATCACAGACAGTTTTCTTAAGACCTTCAAAGACAGTTGAATTAAATCCTGAAACAGGGCCAGAACAAATCCCTACTGGGATTTTCGGGCCACTTCCTGATAATACTATAGGTTTAATTTTGGTACGTAATAATTTAAAGGGAGCCATTGAGGTGATACCTGGTGTGATAAATTCAAAATTTAAAGGACAGTTATATGTTACTGTAAAATCCAATTATGCCCTAAGGCTCACCCCAAAAGATACTTTTGCTCAATTAATATTACTGCCTTGTGTCTCAGAAAGGCACCTGCCGGTAGATGCAGTTTCTAAACCGCCGGACAGAGTATACTGGTCCCAGTTAGTACGGCAAGAACGCCCTTTATTAAAACTTAGAATTAATAATAAAAATTTCCTAGGGATAATAGACACAGGGGCTGATATCTCGGTATTGTCCAGTAGATTCTGGCCTAGGAACTGGCCTTTGCATGTAGCACCAGCCAAAGCACCTCAGACCCTTAACGGGAGCCACCCAATCACGTGTCAGAATGGCTTCCCACACCTCAGAAGGGGATGACTTCCAACAGCTTAGGATTAGGAAAGGCCAGCAAAAGAGAAAAAAACAAGAGAAGACTGGCCCCAAACTTTCCAAAGTTAATTAAACACACAAACCCAAGGTCAACCATGGCCATCTCACATCATAATCCAGCACAGCAGGAAACACCACGGGTCAGTCAAGGTCCTGGACTCCAGACAGTGTATTTAAATCTTTTCAACCTGTAGATACACAGTGATGTTGGTTTGCGGGGTTTTTTAGGATAGACTGCCCTTCGTTAGTTTTAAATGTGCTGTTATTTATAACAGTTGTTCTGTGTTCTAGCATTGAAGTTTGCAAAAGTAGCCACTCAATGAGAAACTTCTCACATTAATATGAATGTTCTCCATTAAGAGTTTCCGGTGAAAAAATTCCCGGGAGTCTGTGTCCTTGGCTGTGCAGATGCACGGGTGAAACCACCGCCCGTGAGCTCCCTGGGCAGCTCTGGCTTCACTACACCATCTAGGCTAGGGACCCGAATTATGTTACTAACTTTACATGAATCTGAGTTTCCATGGGGCCAGTTCCACATTGGCTTCAGGCTGACTATGGAGGAAATTGGCTTTGGAGCCCAAGTTCTGCTGACAGGTATTTGGTTCAAATCCCATTTCTGACATTAGCTGTGTGTCGCTGGGTGACTGTTTAAACTCTTTCCCTTTCTCAATGACAGGTGCCAGTGGAAGTTCTTGGTTGGAGGTGGGAGGAGCGTATGTTTCCTCCAGCCCATAAAGGAAAAGAACTTTGTTTTAAAATAGGCAGACATGCCTGAAGTTCTCCTCTACATCTGGCCCTGCCTCAATGCCACCTTCTCCATTTGAGGATGTCAACAATACTTTTATGATGTTCTACCCAATTCCATCATTGACTGTGTGTCGTATTTCTTCTGTTGAGGTGGAGTGAATGCACAATACCATTCACCCTTTTGAGGGTGCATTTCTGTGTTTTGACAAGTCCACAGAGTTGTGCAATCACCACGCTCAGGGTGTACAGCCCCCAAGATGGGCTCCCTTCCCTTTCCGTGCACGGAGGGTTGAGTATGTTTTTAAGTATATCAGTTAATCATGCCTTTGACACATTGATGGAAGATTAACAGAAAAAAAGTGTTCCACACTATTAGCACTAATTTAACAGTTATGAAAATACCAATTAAAACTGCATCTAGATGCCAATCCCCAGCTCTCAGTAAAACTAACAGCCGAACACCATTTGTTCCCAGGAATGGAAGGACCCTCACCCAGGGCTGGGGAGTGGGGACTGAAAGAGCCAGGATCTCACCTGGGTGTGCACCGTCTGCCCACCTCACTAGCATGCCACTTCCAAGGGGGGAGGGTAGGTTATTTGACTCACTGTCATTGACTATTTTACTGATGACAGGGTCTGACATGTGCTTGGCACTGGATAGCAACAGGTTGAAATCAAATTAACCCTCTCCAGACACTCATGTAAAATCTCCACATTAAAAAAAGAAAAATCTCATGAACTTATCAAATTCAAACTTAAACCCTGAGAACCTTAGAAAGGAAACCCTCTGTGGGACAGATGGGATCTGAAAACTGCCAGTTAGAGATGCAGGGATGCATAGTAGGGTTTTATTAGAGGTTCTTCATTCATTGTTCTCCCTTTTCCAATAGGTTTTGTCTTTAAAGCACTTTTATGTTCACAGCAAAATTGAGCAGAACTCATAGAGATTTCCCAGGTACCCCAGCTGCACACATGCTCACACTGTCCCCTAGGCAGGCTTAACAGCCTCTGCCCGAGGGTAGGTTGGTGACGATGGATGAACCTATATTGGTGCACAGTCACCCACAGTCCCTAGCTCAGATCTGAGCCCGTCTTGGTGCTGTGCATTCTGTAGATTCTGGACAAAAGTGTGCTCACAGGTATCCATTTCAGAAGTTTTGTTGCTGATATATAGGAATGCCTTTGATTTATGCGTGTTGATTTTATAACCTGCCACTTTGCTGAATTCATTTATTAACTCTAGCAGCTTCTTTGTAGACTCTTTTGGGTCTGTTAAGTATATTATCATGTCATCCGCAAATAGCGATAGTTTAATTTCTTCTTTTCCTATTTTTATGCCTTTAATTTCTTTTTTCTGTCTAATTGCTCTGGCTAGTACTTCGAGAACTAAATTGAATAGAAGTGGTGATAGAGGGCATCCCTGTCTTGTTCCAGATTTTAGAGGGAATGCCTTCAATTTTTCTCCATTCAGAATGATGCTAGCCTGAGGCTTAGCATAGATAGCTTTTACAATGTTGAGGTAAGTTCCTGTTATCCCTAGTTTTTCTAGTGTTTTGAACATAAAGGGATGCTGTACTTTGTCAAATGCTTTTTCTGCATCCATCGAGATGATCATGTGGTTCTTGTCTTTAAGTCTATTGATGTGGTGGATAGCATTTATTGATTTCCGTATATTGAACCATCCTTGCATCCCAGGAATGAATCCTACTTCATCATGGTGCACAAGTTTTCTGATATGTTTTTGTATTCGATTCGCCAGAATTTTATTGAGAATTTTTGCATCCAAGTTCATTAGAGATATTGGTCTGTAGTTTTCTTTCTTTGAAGTATCTTTGTCTGGTTTTGGGATCAAAGTGATGTTGGCCTCATAGAATGAATTTGGAAGAGCTCCTTCTTTTTCTATTTCTTGAAATAGCTTGAAAAGTATTGGTATTAATTCTTCTTTGAAGGTTTTGTAGAACTCCGCTGTATACCCATCTGGTCCAGGGCTTTTCTTAGTTGGTAGTCTTTTGATGGCTTCTTCTATTTCTTCTTTTGTTATTGGTCTGTTTAAATTGTGTGTGTCTTCCTGTCTCAATCTGGGCAATTCATATGCCTTAAGAAATTTATCGATATCTTCGTTATCTTCTATTTTATTAGAATATAGGGTTTCAAAATACTTTCTAATTATCTTCTGTATTTCTGTAGTGTCTGTTGTGATATTGCCTTTTTCATCCCGTATGTTAGTAATTTGAGTTCTCTCTCTTCTTCTTTTCGTTAGTGTGGCTAAGGGCTTGTCTATCTTATTTATTTTTTCAAAGAACCAACTTTTAGTTTTATCTATTTTTTCAATGGTTTCTTTTGTTTCAATTTCATTGATTTCTGCTCTAATTTTAATTATTTCTTGTCTTCTACTACATTTGCTGTTGTTTTGCTCTTCCTTTTCTAGATTTTTGAGGTGTTGTGTGAGTTCATTTATTTGTTGGTTTTTTCTTTTTTTGAGATAAGAACTCCAAGAAATGAATTTCCCTCTTAAAACTGCTTTCATTGTGTCCCATAAATTCCGGTATGTTGTGTCTGTGTTATCATTTGACTCTAAGAATTTTTTCATCTCCTCCTTTATGTCTTCTATAACCCATTGATCATTCAATAACATATTGTTCATTTTCCATGTGATGTAGGATTTTTCCTTCCTTCTCTTATCATTGATTTCCAATTTCATTCCATTATGGTCAGATATGGTGCATGGTATTATCTCCACGCCTTTATATTTACTAAGAGTTGTCTTATGGCATAATATATGGTCTATCTTTGAGTAGGATCCATGTGCTGCTGAGAAGAACGTGTATCCACTTGATGATGGTTGATATATTCTATATATGTCGGTTAAGTCTAGATTATTGATTGTACTGTTGAGTTTTATAGTTTCTTTATTCAGTTTTTGTCTAGAGGATCTGTCTAATGGCGAGAGCGGTGTGTTGAAGTCACCCATAATTATTGTGTTGTGGTCTATTTGACTCTTGAACTTGAGGAGAGTTTGTTTTATGAACGTTGCAGCTCCATTGTTGGGTGCATACAAATTGATGATTGTTATGTCTTGTTGGTGGATGGTTCCTTTTAACAGTATATAGTGACCTTCTTTGTCCTTCTTGATTAACTTAGGTTTGAAGTTGATTTTATTCGATATGAGTATGGCCACTCCTGCTTGCTTCCGAGGGCCATGTGAGTGGTATGATTTTTCCCAACCTTTTACCTTCAGCCTGTGTATGTCTTTTCCTATCATATGAGTCTCTTGAAGGCAGCATATTGTTGGATTTGTTTTTTTGATCCAGTTTACTAGCCTATGTCTCTTGATTGGTGAGTTTAGGCCATTAACATTTAAGGTTACAATTGAGATATGATTTGTATTTCCAGTCATGCTTCTTTATTTATTTATTTTAGTTTGGTTAGTTTTGCTTTTTGGTTATTTTCCTCCCCCTTTACTGAGATACTTCCTGCTGTTAGTTTTGGGCACTATTTTTCACATCCTCTTCTTGTAGTGTTTTGTTCAAAATGCTTTGCAGAGCTGGTTTTCTTGCTGCAAATTCTTTTAGCTTTTGTTTATCGTGAAAGATTTTAATTTCATTGTCAAATTTGAAGCTCAATTTTGCTGGATATAGTATTCTTGGTTGGAATCCATTATTTTTCAGCGTTTGAAATACGTTATTCCAGGATCTTCTCGCTTTCAAAGTTTGTGATGAGAAATCTGTCGTTAACCTAATTGGTTTACCCCTGAAAGTAATCTGCCTCTTTTCTCTCGTAGCTTTTAATATTCTCTCCTTGTTCTGTACGTTGGCTATCTTCATAATTATATGTCTTGGGGTTGGTCTATTATGGTTTTGAATGTTTGGGGTCCTGTAGGCTTCCAGGATTTGGCAATCCATTCCATCTTTCATCTCTGGGAAGTTTTCTAGAATTATTTCATTTAATATGCTGTCCATTCCTTTGGTTTGAATCTCTGTGCCTTCTTCTATCCCTATGACTCTCAGATTTGGTTTTTTTATGACATCCCATATCTCTTGAATAGATTGCTCGTGGGAATTAAGCATCTTTTCTGTGTTGACTATATTCTTTTCAAGTTGATAAACTTTGTCTTCATTATCTGATGTTCTGACTTCTACTTGATCAAGTCTATTTGTAATATTCTCGTTTGAGTTTTTAATTTGGTTTATAGTTTCCTGGAATTCTAGGATTATTGTTTGATTTTTTTTTTTAATATCTCTATCTCCTGGTAGAGCTCGTTCTTTGCCATTTGAATTTGTTTGTTTAATTCATTTTCAAAATATATTTTTATTTCTTGGACTTGCTGTCTCATGTCTTCTCTAATATTCCTTTCCATTCGAGTTAGGTATGCCTTGAGTTCTTTCCCTATACCTGTTTCTGAAGTTTCTATGTCCTCCTGTAGAATTGAGTAGTCTTGCATTGTTTGTAATCCTTTTTTCCCTTGTTTTCTCATGTTGTCCACGTTACTTTCCAGCTCTTTTTGATTGTCGTGTTTCTGCTCTCCTCTATAGATTTGTTTTGTTTCTGTATTACTCTGATGTCTCTCCTTTGTGTTGTTGAAGTATGACTGCTAACGTGGATTCCGCTGGGAAGGAATTCCGACATTCGAGCTCCAGTGACGACACTACTCTGCTATGACGGGCCCCAGTCTCCTTGCTGGGGTGCCCTAATGGGGGGGTGTGACTGGACTGTCTCTGTGTGGTTTCAGCTCCCGGTCGTGGCAGGCGGGTAGACTCCAGCCGCCCAGTATCACAGGCCGCGGGCAGGTGATCCGTCACCAACGGGAGGGCGTTCTCCTACCGCCAAGTTACGCGGGCAGTGGGTGAACTGTCGCCGGTGGGCCTGCAGTTTACAGCTGCCCAGTCGCGAGGGCCTTGCCTCTAGGCTCCTGGTTTCTCCTGCTAGCCTTGGTTTCTCCTGCTAGACCAGATTTCCCCTCAGTGATGATTCTCGGCAGTTCAAACTGTACTCTGTGCCTGTTTTGTTGTTGCAATCTGTCGGACAGTGGCGGTGGATACTTCAGCTGTCCAAGATGGTGGCCGCTGGTTACCTTAGTGGAGTGTCCCTTGTGGGGGGTGGGGCTGTACCGCTTCCGTCCCCGCCAACAATCCCGAACTCAGCCCGGGGGTCAGTGCGGGCTTGGGTTTAGCTGGTGGGATACCACCGTGTCGCAGCCACTTAATTCCCTGCTGACTATTTAACCCCTTCTCTGGGGCACCACGCCTTCTGTAGCCTCGGGGCAGGCCGCGCGAATCAGACAGCCTGGATCTCCGGGGTCACACCGTTGGCTTTTGGGATCCCCAGCACTCTATGGTTTTGATTTTTTCTGCTTGCCCCTCCCCAGCGCTGGCTAGACAGGTTTTGTTTTGGCCGCTGATGGGAGGGGGGCGGGTTGAGGGTCAGGTGCCTCTAGCTCTCCTTTAGTCTTTATGCAGGCTCACTCTGATAGTCCCTCCCCCTGAAAGTCTAGGAGAGATTTTAAGCGAAATCCCCCTATGTATGGGGGCTGAGCTGGGTGACACACACCTGTTTGTTGTTGCAATCTGTCGGCGAGTGGCGGTGTTTACTTCCGCTGTCCAAGATGGTGGCCGCTGGTTACCTTAGTGGAGTGTCCCTTGTGGGGGGTGGGGCTGTACCGCTTCCGTCCCCGCCAACAATCCCGAACTCAGCCCGGGGGTCAGTGCGGGCTTGGGTTTAGCTGGTGGGATACCACCGTGTCGCAGCCACTTAATTCCCTGCTGACTATTTAACCCCTTCTCTGGGGCACCACGCCTTCTGTAGCCTCGGGGCAGGCCGCGCGAATCAGACAGCCTGGATCTCCGGGGTCACACCGTTGGCTTTTGGGATCCCCAGCACTCTATGGTTTTGATTTTTTCTGCTTGCCCCTCCCCAGCGCTGGCTAGACAGGTTTTGTTTTGGCCGCTGATGGGAGGGGGGGGGTTGAGGGTCAGGTGCCTCTAGCTCTCCTTTAGTCTTTATGCAGGCTCACTCTGATAGTCCCTCCCCCTGAAAGTCTAGGAGAGATTTTAAGCGAAATCCCCCTATGTATGGGGGCTGAGCTGGGTGACACACACCTGTTTGTTGTTGCAATCTGTCGGCGAGTGGCGGTGGTTACTTCCGCTGACCAAGATGGTGGCCACTGGTTTGCTCACAGGTATCCACCCTGATCCCGTCACACAGGACCGGCTGGATGTCTTGTCTGGGTCGTTTTGTAGCTTATTGTGTCACAGGACTGAACAAAGCTCTTCTTCCCCTTGACATTGTTCTGTTTCCCCGCACTTGGTGGCTTACAGTAAGAGTTACGGGGAAACACAGGTTTGCATCAGAAGTTACACTTGGTTGGAGATGATCTGGAGTCTCCAGTGTGAGCAATCAGAGCTGATTGGGTTCCCGGGGCCACCGTGCATGTGAACCTGCCCCACTCTTTCAGAAGACACGCCTGTCAAAGGCCTTCTGGCCGACTGAGTGTGTAAGCAAGTCAGATTTTGCTAAAAAGGGTATAGCTAAAATGTTGTCTGTAATTAGCATGCTTAAGTTTCATGTCACAGAAAGTGATGTGATTGTAAAGATTTGCCTGTGCAGCTGCTTTATAGAGCAAGACTTGGGGAAATAAAGTCTTGCCATAGAATTATTAATTATGTTCACAGCAAAATTGAACAGAACTCACAGAGCTTTCCCAGGTATCCCTGCGACACACATTAAGAGAACTTGTGTGGCCCTTTGTCGGTGGAGCACCTGTTCACTCATTTTGAGACACGTTGGAATCTCAATATTTGATACCTGATACTGAACCTCGGTTTGCATTTCATGGTTGTGAAATGTTTTCTGGATGGAAGGGAAAAAGAAACTACTTTCAGATTTTTGATGAAGTCTCAGTTCTTCAATGTTAAAACTATTAGTAGACAGAGCGAGCAGAGTGCATCTGAGATAGTGAATGTATTCCAGCCAGAGACACCACGAAGCAGAGCACCTGAGTAACTGTGCTTGACTTGAACCTTTCCACTTCTCCTCTGCCTCTGAAGACCTTAGTTCTTCTCACTCAGTGAAAAGCAGGCAGAATTCCTGAATAGGTGCCCGATTCCTGCCTTTACCCATGTCCTCCTGCAACTCACTGAAGTGTCTTACTAATGAGGTACAAACTTGTAATGGAGCTGCACAATAACAATCCTGTTCCTGCAGCAGGTGCTGGCAGAAAGGGCTGCCATGCTCACAGTGGTCCTCTGTCAGGGCTCTACTGTGTGTGTGTGTGTGTGTGTGTGTGCAGTTGTGTGTGGTACACGGGGTGGAAAGCAGGGCCTCACACATGCTGGGCAAGAGCTTACCCCTGACCTAGACTCCCCGCACTTTCCTCCTTTCTTTTGAGGTAGAGTCTCACAGGTTGCCCAGGCTGACCTTGTGACCCTCCTGCCTCAGCCTCCTGGCAGCTGGGATTACAGGGTGGACCCCCAACCCCACCCGGGACTTAAATATTTTGAAAGCTAACAGACACTAACAAATAGCCACTCCACCATAACTATGCCAGGTCAGCTTCTGCCGATGGACAGCACCCAAGCTTCTGGGTGGCCGTTTTCAGATTGGTTCCTGGCTTTCTTTGCTTTGGTGAAATGAGAGCCTCCTGGTGTGTTCTTGGCCATTGGCCCTGATGCTGCTTCTGCTGTAGGTCACCTGTGTGCAGAGGGGGCTGTGCTCTCGTGGGGCCCTGCAGTAGCCAGCCCCGTGTGACTGGAGCTGGGTGGGGAGGTGTCGGCTGAGAGAAGGAGAAGCTCTGCATCATGCCCAGAGTTGGACATGTGACCGTCGGGCGCTGGGCTTCCTGGACGTGTGTCCTTACACAACCCCAGCAGCAGCTCTGTGGGTGAGAAGTTGGTTCTCATAGTATCAATGACAAAACTGAAGCTCAGAGATGTCAAAGTAGTTGTCCAGTGTCAGGTGGGAAGTGGCAGAGAGCCCCGCCCTCAGCCAGTCATGTCTTTAATGCCCTCTGTACACGTACCAGTACCCTGACACCGAGGACTTGGGCCGAACAGAGGGCACTCTACAGAACCATCCACCTAAGAAGCTAGAACTTTCCAGAAGTTTGCTATTGTAAGCCAAGGTGCACTTTCTAATATGTCATTCCACAGTCAGAGTCTAGACTGAAGGGGACTAAGTTAACACTGTTCAGATCACAGCTTTATTGCTATCAAGCTCTGTGGCCCTAATGAAATCACTTGTCTTCTCTCAGCTTTTTATGCTTGGGTGAAATGAGAGTACCTTGATCTTATTAAGCCTGCCGCAGGTAGGTAGGTGGACAGATGATAGATAAGAGATGATAGATTTCAAAAAAATCACAAAGTTCTACTTGACACGTAGCCCAGCAAAGCAGGTGTGGTCAGGGTGTGAGGACGCTGACCATGATGGCTGCATCCAGGCAGCCTCTATGTGTGGTTCCTGGGGCCTTCTGGCCACACTTGACTCCTGAGAGAAGAGAGGATGAAGGCGTGAAGGGAATGGTACTCAGGATCGGATGTCACCAGGGAAGAGATGTCATTTCTGACCCGCCACAGCCCGAGCACCAAACCTCAGAATGCGAAGGTGCTTTGTACTCTCAGCCTCCCTGACCTCACTCTGGCTTCTCAGCACACCAGACAGCCTCCCTCCAGGAGAGGCAATGCTCTGACGTCACGGCCAGCGCTCCCTCTCCCACACAAAGCCCCGCCCTCCACTGCTGACGCCCAGTCACGGAGGGAGCGGGCAGGGGGTGACTTGTGCTCTTCCCACCCCACAGCAAGGCTACTGCTGTCCACCCTTCTTGCAGGAACTAGAGGAACTCGCACGTGGAGGTCCTGGAGGACACGGGGAGGTCCTGGAGGAGGCCAGATGGAGGTCCCGGAGGAGGCAGGTGGAGGTCCCGGAGGAGGCAGGTGGAGGTCCTGGAGGAGGCAGGTGGAGGTCCCGGAGGAGGCCACTTGCTCATCAGCAACTCTCTGGACTTGAGAGGGCACATGGGGCAGCTCCACTCTCCTGGCTCCTTGCTTTCTGCGCGTGAAGGCTTCCCTTCCTCAGTGACACACTTGTCACCCAGTCCACTCAGTACCCAGGCTCTGCTTGGCTCTCCTGGGCAGCTCTTCTCGGCCACACTGCCCTCCGACCTGCTCTGTTCTATAGCACATCCTGCTTTCACACGACCTGGCCTGGATAGGAACGGACACTATCATCTGGCTGCACCCTGATTCTGATGGGGACGTTGGAGTGAAGGTCGCACCTCAGGGACATCCTCACCGAGGTAAGGGCTCAGCTGTCCTGTGCTGCCAGCTCTGTGGCTCCATGGCAGGGACCTGCGGCACTAGAACCTGAACCCCCAGACCTCGGGTCTATGAGGTCACAGGAAGCTGGGCCACGGCATCTTCTAGGAAAATCACAGACGCTGACCAGGAGGCCCCAGGGATCCCAGGAGGCCTGAGCACACGGCCGTGGGATTCTGTCTGCGGAGCCCCTTAGCCAAGGAAGGAAACGCTGGCCTGAGGCTGAGCGGACAGCATGAAGCCCAAACCCAGAGCCGTCACCTGGAGAGCACCTTCCTGTCAGGGCCCTGGTGGCACCAAGGACGGTGGCACCCGTGTGCCCAGCACTGGGGCACCCACAGTAGGTCACAAATGCTAATGGACATGATGGCCTTTCACTTACACTTCAGTACAAAGCCACTTGCACACACGGTCCCTGATGTGGATGGCTTACACAGGCACAGGCTCCCAGACACACGTGGGAGTCCAGAGGCACTTACATCACGTGTCACGGTTGGTGATTGGTAGCAGTGAACCCTGATCACTCATGATCTTATGATCATGAGTTATGCGAGCTGTGACCTCATCGTGGGCAGACCCACAGGTTACTAGTTGGGAAGGATGCTGGAGGAAGTGGTCACTGGGGTGTGCCCATGGGGGTCACCTTGTGTCCTGGATTCTTGGCCCCTCTCTCTCTGCTTCCTGGCCACCATGAGATGAGCAGCTCTCCTCCACCACACCCCGCCCCACTCAGGCCCAGAGCTGTGGTACCTGCTGGCCCTGGACTGACGTCGGAAACCACGAGCCAAAACCAACTGTTCCTCCCCTAAGTGGTTCTTGTCAGGAGCCTTGGTCACAGAGGTGAAGAGCCGACTAACACAGTGCACGCCCCACCTGGAGATGTCTCAGAGACGAGCCACCTGCTCTGGGAGGCTGGGGGTCAGGGGCTGGCATTGGAGGAGACTCCGTGATTCTCTCCCCGTTCCTGCCTCCCCACGTCTGGCGAATGGCCACCCCCTCTCCAAGAACCGGCCAACCTGATGACCTGCACCTTCCACAGAAAAACAGATCATCCTCCTCTTGCTCCTGTCCAGAATTTTTCCAATTTTCTTTCCACCTGCCTGGAGAAGGCCGGTGTTTCAGGAGTCCAGAAGATGTTCGGATGTTTGGTTGTCCTGCCCCTTCCTGCTGCCGTGACCTGTTCCACTCAATATCCCCCCACCTGCTCTCTTTAAAGTTGCTCTCCATTTACATCCAGGTCTCACTGCAAACTGAGTTTTGAAATAAGGAGGAGTTTTGCCACATTTTTTAGGTCCTGAGTAACAAGGCTGGTGGGTGAACACAGGGTATTTTGATATTTTTTTAAATTGGGTTTTTAAGTAACTTCTCTGTGGATATTTTATGAATTATTTCAGCCATCGCAGTTCAAGTAGCTCCTGACTGTGTGCCCTAAAATCCCACTGTCCTCAGTCTGTGCGATGCCAGATGACCCAGGCCCTGCTCACTGTGTAAGCTGCAAACACAAGAGCAGGGGAGTGACCAGGAGAGCTGGAGTCAGGGACCACAGTTAAAGCCCATCACGTTCTCAGGACCATTAGGGACCAGGATGGCCTGCTGTTCATCTGAGACAAGCTGCTGAATCACCACCCCTCTCTCCGCACCTCTTCCCAGGGCCAGGGCGTGAAGCCCCTGCCTTGTGTGCCCGTCGGTATTTCTGTGCATGCTCTATGAGCGTGCGTCTGACCAAGACCATGGGAAGCACACCAAGTGACCTTGAGAAGGTCGTCTGAGGCCGGGTGTGGGGACAGAGCAGCAGATACAAGGCCACCAACAAGGCTCTCCTTGCTGAATGCTCCATAGACTTCTGCATTTGATCACAAAGCTTCCTTTGTCTTCAGGAAAATAATACAAATTGTGTGTGTGTGTGTGTGTGTGTGTGTGTGTGTGTGTGTGTGTCCTGCATTAATATCTAGAAAGCCTCCAACCCACCTTTAGCACCAGGAACCTTGAAAGTCCCAGAGGTCATGTAGAATTTGTTGGCAGTTTTAGGAGGAGTTGGCCATTGTGACTTTGTGTGACAGCTGCTCTTCTGACTGCTGTTCTATTACTATTACATAAGTGATTTTAGGGGATGAAAGTAACACTTTTGTGTCCTACGTCAGCCATGGTGTCGTCTCTGTCCCCCTCTGGCACCACACACACCTAAGAGGCAGTGCTGCAGGTTGGGACAGTGTATGTTGGGAAGATGGAGAGGCCTGCCCCTTGCAGCACCTTGGACTCTTCTGTTGTGGGTGTGCAAGATGGCATCCTACATTTGGGGTAGAGAAACCCAGGGCTCTGGGGTACAGGGCCCCCCACCATGCCACTCCACTCCTCAGGTGGGGAGAGCCCCTGCTGCAGTACACCCCCACCTCGCTGCACTCACGTGGGTCTGTCCTGCAGGAGGATCAAAACCGCAGCCCCCGGATCCAGGAAAGAGCCCCAGAGCCCCCAAGAGGCCGGCTTGGCCACGCTTCCTGTGTCTTGAGCCAGCAGCTTACCCAAGAGCAAGTCAGGAAAATAGAACTTGTTAAGAATGTTTAGAAAAGAAAGGGGTGGGGAGCACCCCAATATGAATAACAATGTGAAAAAATGTAATTAAGAGTGGTTTCATGTGCACAAAGATATAAGGGCCCTTTGTGTTATTTTCTCTGTTCTCAAGGATGATCACGGAGCTAGTCAACAATATACCCGACTCATCTCCGCTCATTTCCTTTTTAATGGGATCTACCACTCCACTTTTGACGCTTTTTATTCTGTTGATTCTTTCAACTAAACTCTAAAGATAAAAGGCATAATAGTTCAAAGGACTAGGAAGTTGCTCTCCTAGCGAGAGCTGTGTGTCTGGGCGGTGTGTTTGCAGGCATTCCTCAGGAGAGTGCAAAGCCTACCCTGTTAGACTGTTTGTTTTCCAATCTCCATAAATCACCTTCTTCGGCCATCGCTTTGTGATCAGGTGGAGTGACACCTGCGTGTGTGGAGAAACCCATTGGCACAGGTCAACAAAGGTAGGGCCTGGGGGAAGATGGCTTGAGGGAATGGGGACCCCAGGGGTTGACACAGTGAGTGGAGCTCACCCAGCGTCTGGGACCACGCTGCACCCAGGCCTGGTGATGAGCATCGTCCCTGTGCTGTGCAGGTCTGTCTCCAGTGCAGCTGGGGGAGGAGGGACAGAGGAGAGCACTGTCCAGCTTTGCCATTGACCTCCTGGCCTCCTGGTCATTCCAGCAAAGCGGGAACCTGGAAGGTCTTCCTTTGCTGGGCGGGAAGGAAGGTACACTCACGTTTATTCCCCTGAAGTCTGATAAAAAGGAAAGTGGCCCTGTGCCCTCAGCAAACACCAGGGTCACAGCTGGTTTTAAGATGTAGTGATCACTGGCTCTGTGGTCCTGAGTCCCCATGAAGGCCAACCCCAGAGTGCAGACCCCAGGCAGGGATAGGCGTGGGCTCACTGCTGGCTTGGGGACCATGCCCTGGCCTCTGCTCAGAGAACAGCCCCATGCCTGCCAGCATTGGTATATATATTCATAGATTAGCCACCTGACTTCCTAGTAGGTTAACCGTGACTGTAACCCTGTCCTCAGCCCCAGGCCTGTCACTCAGGAAGGGGTGGCTGAACCCCACCTGCTGCCCCTGTGGCCGGCAGAAACATGGTGTGCATGAGCTGTGTGAGCCCCTGGTCAGAGGTGAGTTTGAATCTTGCACTGTTTCATCATCATGACCTCATAGAGCCCTGTTCACAGCCCAGGTCAAGGCCAGTAGCCAGTGGGGACCAGGCATTGCTCAGGCAGGTTTCTTATCCTAAATCCCACTGATGTTCCCACCCTGGTGTCACCTGCCTCGTGGATACAGCAGGACCCTGGCTGCCCCACTTTTGTGCTTTTGGAAAGGTAAGTTTTAAAAAGATGGAGAGAGTCTATTGGAAGCAGCCTGGAGATAAACAATATCCTTCACCCCAAGTGTGAGCCTGGGGCCACCCATCTGCCACAGAGATGTGTGTGGGAGCACAGAGTGTCCACAACTAGGAGACTAAGGCTGGTGTGTCCTTGACTGCAGATGGCTCTTTTTAAACTTTCTTACTATGGAAGATTCCACACGTATTCAAAGTGCAGAGAACAGTATGAGGACCCAGTGTTCCCACATCCGTCTTCGGTCTCCATACAGCGTCTTTTAAATGTGCAACTGGCAAAAGTGTGATTTGGAAACAGGGAAGCCACCTTATCAACCACTGACTCAATGTGACAGCTCCCAGGTTTACGTGACCTGCGGGGTCACCAACGGCATTTGAGTTTCAGAGCCTCAGAATCATTCAGATGCTGTTGGATCCATACAGTGGTTTCTAGTCTCACGGAGACTATTATCAATTGGATTCCAAGTCAAAGTGACAGTGGCATGGGCCACTTGAGACACATCTGCACTTAGGGCATCACAGAGAGAGCACTCAGATGCCTCTGCCATCCAGATGCAGCTGTGAAGGAGGTGCCCTGCTTGGCGTGGCAAAAAGCAGAGCTCTGCAGAAGGAGAAGCAGAGACTCGGCCAGAGAGGCTGGGCATGGAGCACGAGGACATGGAGCATGAGGACATGGAGCACTGCTGGGCACCCACAGCTCCTGCTCCAACCGAGCAGTCAGGTTGGAACTGGGGATCTATTGCCAAACCCAGGGACTCTAGGAAGCCAACTCTCGGGGCCCACAGTCTACCTGGTCCTTCACTCCACCCAGGTACATGAGCACCACACCTTGGCAAATCTAGCGGCCTCTCCCACCACCCCCTGGTGTCCAGCCCCCACCCCCCATCGTTGTTGATGTAAACTGCAGCCACTCCCACGCTGGTCATTGGCAGGGCCTCCCCGTATGTAGATCTCACCCCTGACCCTTGTCTTCCCCACACTGCAGGGTCAGGACAGATCTAGTTGTCCCACACCCTCTCAGCCTTACCTTGGGGTGACGTCCATCTGGCTGAAATTCTCCTGGTGACCCACCTGGCTGAGCCCAGCCACGTGATCTCCGGGAGCTCACATTCTTTCCCACTTCGTTTCAGTGCTGACCCTTAGCACAGGCTGTTGCCTCCAACTGCCGGAGGCCTGACCAACCCCACACCTGGTCTCCAGGGGGCGCATCTGGATCCTCCTTACCACCGCCTGTCCCCTGTCGTTGTGTGTCATTTTATTGGCCTGTGTTCCCTGGCAGAGAGCTCTGTGAAGTTGGAGACCACATCTGTCCTCTTTACCATCCTGATCAGCAGTGTGAGAAGCCTCACAGTTGTCCCCATCCCTGGGACATGCGTCAAATGCCCACAGAGACAAGGGACCCCAGAGCAATGTCCCTACCCCTGTGCCACTAGTCAGTGGAGGCCTATTTCTATTTTGCATTCCTGAGCTAGTGTCCCCAATTCTGATTTGTAAGCACCTCACTATTTCCCAGGCTTGCTAAAATGGGTGACTTCAATGGATTTGAAGACTACATTCAAGACTTCAGTTGAATTTTGCAGATAAGTATCTACCATTATTTTTTTTCCTCAACACAGACTTCCATACCATAAAAATAACTTCTCTTTTTAGGCAAGCATATTTACTGTTAAGCAAACAAGATCAAGGAGTTGCAGGATCACATGATTAGATTTTGCACATTTTAATTTAGGGTCTATACAAAAGAATCAAGATGCTAACCTGCAAAAGTAGCTGCTTCTGAGGGTGAATTATAGAAGCCGGTTAATGCCACAGCTTTTAAATCTTTTATTTTAATATGAATGAATGCTTAAAGATGTTGTATTATGGCTAGCTTAAAAAGCCACCAAAATAAAATATTTTATTATATATTAGGTACAAAAAATGATGTAAATTTTCAGATCCATGAAGGAATAAGAGTCTATGTTCATCTCAATAGACTCAGGAAAAAATATATAAAATGCCTGGTTTTATTTGTTGCTACAATTCTTTGAAAACTACAACTCTGCATTTTTGATGGGTAGAAAAATGGGAAGAGTACAGAACTTTCTTCATCCAAGAGCTGGAGTTTGCAGACTCCCTCCCTAGCATGAATGCCCTCTCTACCTGGGGTTTTTAAATGTTCATCAAAGGAGGAGGAGGACAGGGAGGAATAGAAAGACCACGAGTTCTGGATGTTTGCTCTGCAGTCCTTTGTGGGAAGAGTCTGTCGGTCTGCTCCGTGGATGTCTCTTAACCCTAACAGCCGCAGGTTGAACTCTGTCTCCTGGGACTTGGGAACATCAGGAGCTTCCTGTTGTCCCACCTCTACTCAACTTTCCACCAAGGACCTGGTCAGTCTCCAAGTCAAACGAATGATCTACATAAGGCAAAAAAAGAAGTAAAATTCATGATTGTGACATAGCGTGAATGTATGTGGACATGCACATGCAGACCCGTACACAGTGAAAACGCCAACCAACTATAGAAAAATAGCATTAAGGAGTAGATTTGTCAAGGTTGCTGATCACCAAATCTGTGCATTTTTTTGTCTGGATACCAGCCATATATTGTACCAACAAAGTGTTGTAATGATTTTCAACATGTTGCCCTTTACAACAGGACCCCCCCCCCCAAAAAAAAAATTAAATACCAGAAATAAATCTAAAGGAAGATCTTCAAAAACAAATGATTAAAAATCCACAAGGAAAATGATTAAAAATTCCACAGAGGATTTTTTTAAAGAAATGTACAAAAGGAGAGCTAATGTGGGAAGAAGGATAGAGGGAAGAAGTCCATTTCACCATATTGATCCTAGAATAATGCACATCCGGTCAGAATCTTAACATAGCTCTGGCCAAAATATGCGTGCTGGTTCTAAGATATATGAGAATGTTGAGGTTGAGAAGATCAGGAATCCCGAGGAGGAATCAGAGCCAAGGTGGAGGAAACATGCTTGCCAGGACTTGTTGTGACGCTAATTCAGACAGATGAAGACGCAGGATGAGGGCAGCAGACCCCTGGAATCCGCAGTGAACGTGGTGCTCACTCATACCCAGGAGCCTCCACCCATCAGGCACACCTGCCACTACAGAGAGCAGGGAATACGGTCTTGCCCATCACTGTGGAGGGTGCACTGGCTGCAACATGGGGACAGCAATCCCACAGGAAATCATTAATCACACCACTCAGATGTAAAGGGCATCCACACTGTGACGGATGTAGAGGACCTCAGCAGGGAAAATCTCCACGCACAAGCAAAGATCCGACATCAGTGATCACAAAGTTGACCATCAGTTAACTGTGTTGGAATCCACGGAGAAGCCAGGACACTGGAGAAATTATTTCAAGCTCTATATTCATCGCCTGGCTTATACCCAGAATATATAAAGGACTCTAAAGTCAATAAGAAAATGGAATATGACCCAATAGAAAAAAAAGCCAGGAAATAAATGTGAACTTCATAAGAGATATCCAAGGGTCTCCTATAAAATATCAAGAAATGTCCATACTCATTAATTACCAGCACAATGGAAATTGAAACGTCCATCTCCGTGGCTACAATTTCAAACCTTGATAATACATTGGGAGGTTGTGAGGCAAATAGAACCTTCATGAGCTCATGGTGGGAAGAAACTGGGTCTCGACCTCTGAGCACAACATGTGCATGGTCATTTCTCAGGTAGAGAACCTCGACACACTCACAAGCATGTGATTTCACATTTAGGTCAATGCCAGCCAAACTGCAGCCCCGAGGCCACCAAAAGGTGCACACCAGGGTATGTGTATCATAGCAGCTGTATCCAAAAGACCCCCAGCTAGAAAGAGCCCAGGTGTGTATCAACAGCAGAGTGGACAGATGCAGCTTGGCATGTCCATATAATCATAAGCCATGTGGGACGAAAATGTAGGAGGTAAATCACACTCAAACACACGGACCATTCCGCACATACATCTTGAACGTTGTGATCCACACAATTCAACCCAGTTTATTCTTTCATGGTTGCACATTTGCCTAACTGTGAAGCAAGCAAATCTTTTGTGTTGGGATCATGGATATTTCAAGAGGGGGTGAGGAGCCAGTGGAAAGGGAGTGTGCAGAACCTCTGCAGGCTCCTGCTTGCCCCCCGAGGACCTTGGTGCAGGTTACCTGTGTGACTCTCTTCACTTTGTGCTGATTGAAGGCACCATGCACCAAAGATCCGTGGGCTCGAGTGTTCAGTTTTTCAAGTCCTGTATACACACAGTGATAAGTAGCGGACTATAATTTGTTTAAGCACAAGTTTAAAAGTTATAAGCCTATTCGCTTCCCTTATGTTCTAAAAAACTGTGATATTAAAAAAAAATATTGGGAAGGAAAGCTACTTCTAAGTCTGGGCTCTGCATCCAGGGACCACTCCATTGATACTGACCATTTTTCATTATTTAATGTGGAGGACAGAGTATCATTCTCTCAGAATCAGTGCAGAGGAAAAGGGAGATTCTGGTAGAATTTCTGAAGTCATGAACCACATTATTCTAAAGCACCGGTGGCACCCACATCCTTATCTAGGAAACTGGCCTTGCTTCATTCCCCTGACCTGCATTTAAATGTGTGAGAGTGAGATGGGAATGTGTTGTGGATTTTTCTGCAAGCCAAGAGTATCTATGATTATGAGTATTTAACATGGATGGGTTTTCTGGAGTGGTTTTCCCCAAGATAATCAAATTCACAAAAATGAGACAGCTAAAGACCTACATAGGGAAAACCCATTTTGTTATTGATTCTGCAAAATGCAGACATGCTCCTGTTAAATCAGGAGTAAATAAGCTGTTTAGGACTAAAAGCGTCTCTGGTTGAACTGCTGGCATGACGCACAGACAGGACCGGCTTGGGTGATGGGTCCCCAAGCCTGAGCCACACTTCATTTACCCTACATTGATACACGTTGCCCATTACCCTGTAGCAAAAGTCGCCTCCCCCATCCCTTTCTGTTATAAAGTTAGTTTGCTTATGGGGGAAAAAAAGAGAGAGAGACGATGTTTATAGAACAGACTGCTCAGCAGAAAAATGAAAAGTGTTTCTAACAGGCTCCCATTTCTTCCAGAGAAAGAGTTTTTCATGAAGGGCACACATACCAGATATTTTAAAGAATTTCACACGCAGCTGTTTAGAATTAATTTCTATAAAGTGCTCACAGCACCGAGAATAGTAAACATGACATATGCAAATAACTTCACATTATAAATACAGTTGTTTTTTTCTTTTTCCATAAACTATGAAAAAGCACAATAAAAATGTCAAACTGCAGTAGAAAAAAATCAGACTCTGGGAAGCTGGGGGAGGGCACTGACGCTGGTCTTCATTAACCTGTGCACCTGCTCATCGTCTGAGTCATGGTGCAGGAGGCTGGCACTCGCTGGTGGACTTCTGTGGCCGCTCCCTCCTGTCAGCTTGGCTGAAAGGTATCCAGGGACCTCTGTGCTTCTTGGCCTCAGCCACCAGTGCCCTCCACCACAAAGTGAGCACGGAGGGAGTCTCATGATTGGCTCTCCAGAAGTTCCAGGTGGCTCTCCTCACTCATTGAAGGAATGGAGCCATCGCAGCCTGCTGCCCGACACTCCCACTGGGGAAGGGTTGCTTTGCATCCAGGAGGCCACCATCTCTGGTTTGAGCAAAGCTTCCTGGAATGTCAAAGCCGGCCCTAGTTTAAGACCCCACTAGACCCCAAGAAGAGAGTGCTGTGATGCTTAGGCTGTTCCTCTGAGAGCCCCCTAGCTGGTCCCCACCTGCCTGACTCATGTGCCGTCCACCTTAGCGTGAAGGTGTGCTCAAACCACCAGCAGACTGATTGTGAGAGAACATGAGATGGCACTTTTTGCCCCTTGTGGGCAATAATGGTGGGTGGTGTTGTCCCAGGAGGTGGTGAGAGTGTATGAAGTGGGGACCCTGAGCACCCCGGGGGTGGAGAAGAGCTGGCCCCGCTATGCAGAGCCAACAGTGGCCACAGATGGGTGAGTGTGAACCCGTGAGTGTCATTTGACTACAGTTCACACAGCATAGATGCTCCTGGGTATAAAGCACTGGGTGTCCCAGACAAACATCAGACATAGCCAGGAGCAGGGGCAGAGCCTCTGCCATCTCCCGCCTGTCTATGCTGCCTGGCTGGCTGCAGCCGATTCTCCTTTAATCATTTGGGATAAGGATTTTTATTTCTGCCTTATTAATAATTTGGAACCAGTATAAATTCCTTTCCCCAAAAAATATACTGGAAATTAGAGAATCGTAGAGCAACGTGTTCACATTCAAAGACTGACGTCCAGTTGCATGCTTGATGTGGGTGTGTTAGCCAAATGTAGAGTACCAATGAAGACGCTTGAAACTTAGAAAACTGGAAAAAAAAAACTCTCATGCACCAAATCCCCCAAATACAGTTGGGAAAGTGCTTCACTAACAGGCAGAGTAAACCAAGAAAGAAAGACAGCTGGGGTGCAGGAGGCAGGGACCCCAAAGGAGGAGTGTCCCTGAGGTGGGGTAGTGGAGCCTGTGCAGCTTGGCACAACCTAGGGGGGCAGGAAGGCAAGGGATGGAGCAGAGGATCTTTCAGCCCTGGAGATGGCACACAGATGCCCCGGCCGAGGAAGAGCACCGAGTTATCGACCTAGAGGGACAGGAAGAATCCCAACAGCTGAACATGGAGGCTCAGTGGAGGTCGGCTGAGCATTGACAGTTTCCTGAACATTAATAGAACCCAGGCCTGGTGTGACCGAATCTCAGTCTGCAGCCCAGGGGTGGGGACAAGGGCATGCATGAGGTCAGGGAGGGACATGTCAGGACGCTAAAGCCACATCCCAGGACTGGGACACTAATGGATAAGAACAGGGAATGAGTTCAACCTGCAGTTCAGATATTTGACGGTCAATGCTAGGATGGTCTCTGAGATGTTCTGGAATGTTTCTGCAGAGAGAAATATGGAGGAAAGTGGAGGCAGAATCTGTCCATTGTCAGGATGTGCTTTACAGATCTGTCAATCTGTCAACCCCCAACCAAGTGCAAAATGACTTGGGTAAAACCAGGAACAAGGCCATCTAATGTAGAATCTTTATAAGGACATCGTCCCTGTTCCAGAAGATGCCAGTGCCCGAGAAGGATGTGGGAAGAAGAATCTAGGGTGGGTGGCAGAGGGAAAGAAGTCAACGAGGACAATGGAATTACTGTAACATCAGAGGAGAAGTGCGATTAGATATTTGCACCTGAGCCCAATTCTCCCCAAATAGTGGAAAGGAGAAAATTGTCACTGAAATAGGAAAAAAGAAATTTGAACACTGTGGAGAAGATGCCATAGTCCGTGGGACACGTGGAGCTCCCACAGACCCTGGGGGAAAGGCAGGCACATAAGTAACGTGAGAGTGGTTCAAGTTGTGATTGAATGCTGGCCCTGATCCATGTTGTTGGGTGGCATGGGCACCTGTCTGAGAATCAGATTGCTCACCTGTAAACAAGATCACCTCTCCAGATTTTTCTAAGAATTAAATGAGATGATTCAGTGGACGGACGTTGAGGACCTTGTGCTAAGTGGAAAAAGCTGTCACAAAAACAAATCCTGTGATTCGGCTTACAGGAGGTCCCCAGAGTGTGCACGTTCACAGAGACAGGAGGTAGAAGGTGCTGGAGTCTCTGGGTTTAGGGAGATGGGGAATCTTTGCTGGTGGGCATAAAACTTCGGTTTAATATGATATCAAAGTTCTGGAGATCTGGCACCTAATATTGTACAGAAAGTCCATGCTCAGGAACCGTGTACCCAAAACAGGATGGTAGATGTTACGTTAACACGTAGACAGACTGGGACTGCGATTCAATATGTCTAAAGCCTAAACCCAGGATCGTGAAGATATAAGCATCCTGTTGAGGTTCCCGGAAGAGTGTTTATGTGATGCATTTTTTTGTACAATTAATTTTGTTCTGATGTTTGAGAAGTCAATACGCAGGCAGCTCCCAGCCAACACATGGGCACTAACCTCTGTTGATGCTTCTACATTGGGCAGGAAGACGGCCTTTGTTTGCAATTGGTCTGGGTTTTTCCAAAACAGAGGTGAAGGCTTGGGAAGAAAGCAGGGTGCCCCCTCCTGTGATTCCTCCCAGCCACATGTGAGCCAGGGTTTGCTTGAGGTGGTGGAGGGCAGAGAGTCTAGAGGAGACAAACAGGCACCTGGAGGGACAGGAAACAAGATCTCTGAGCCCTGGATATGGGGACTGGAGCTGAGGAGTTCCAACCAGAGGAGAAACTCAGGGTGAAGGATGCAAAGCCACAGGCCTGCAGGGGCGACTGTTCTTAAAATCAGCAGTTCCCAGGGCTGATCCGAGGCAGTGTCTTCAGGAAGCCACAGGTACGAGAAAGGATCCTTTTTCTTCTTTGCTACAAGAGAAATGAGACAGGCAGGAAGATTTGTCACAGCAACCGTGGTGTCTGCCCTGCCCAAAGGGACACCACAGCTCATCTGCCCCCAGGGCCCTCAGAAAAGCAGGTGAGAGCTCCATTTGTTCCAGAGACACAGGAACTCCAGACACGTGTGCACAATCATCACGAGTGTGAATGCTGACTCCTGTTCTTCAAACACTTGGTGACCCCCCCAAAAACGTGCAAACAGATGTGCAGAAGAGGCCAGGTACCAAGCGCTAACCTCCTCCTCACAGTCACAGACGAGGAATCATCTGTGGCACCTCTGCCATTTGGGTTGGATGTGACCCCTAGAGAAGGGGAAGGCGTGTCCGAGCTCACTGTGAACTTGAGGTGATCTTGTGTAGATCCCATGACTTCAATCCTGCACCCTCCCCACGGAGGACGGAAGGGCCAGAGAGCACCAGTGAGCATGTCCTGTACAGCGGGCAGCCCTGGGCCCAGGTCCAGACAGTGCCCCAGGGTGCTCCTAGGAGGCATGGACACACGTGCACACACACACACACACACACACACACATACACTCACACACACACACACACTTATAGGAGTTAAAAGCATTATTTTTAAGGACTTCAACATTATGATGCGGTTCATTTTACCATGATTTGTGGCATCCACTCGTTTTAATCAAGAAACCTCAGTAATGGGCTGCTGCGGGCTCTCAGGGTGAGGAACGGGCCTTCCATTCCCCAGTATTGTCCTCTGTAAGATGGGGACGGTGTCGTTACCCTTGTGCTCTGGGGACAGATGAACAGGTGGTGCTTTGCTGTTAAATCTCCTACATGCACCAAAAAAAGAATGCAGATTTTTCATATCAAAATTTTAATAATGTGTTTTCATCCCAAAAAGAGAAAAAATAGGAAATTCATTTTCTTCCAACCGTGTAAGATAATGCACAGGACATGACTGTCATTATCTTACTTTAGTCAAAAATAAAATCATATCCATAAAAAGAGGCATGTCCCAATTCCACATCCTTAGAAGAATCAGCTTCAATTGCTAGTAACTGGTTTAGATGTCAACTCTGCATATCGCCTGGTTTCTCTATTGAGAGGCCATGGCACAAACACACATGACCCCACTGGAAAGAGCCTCAGGAAAAATCCTTCCTGTAGCCTCAGGGGATTTAAAATTGATCTCCTATAGCTGTCCCACTGTTATATTCTTAACGATGGACAAAATAATTCCTTTCAATTTTGAGCCCAACTGTTTTGAGGACACGGGGTTGAGTTATGTTGCTATTTTCAGAGTGGACTCGCGGGTATATTTCATCTTTCCCTGGTAATCCCACTGCAGAGGGATCAAAGACACTGTGACATTCATTTCAGAGTCATTTGTGTGCTATAAGCCCTGATATTTCCAGTGATCAAACACGTATCCTAACTAGACAGTCACTGTGGCCCACCTTCTCACCTGCCTGGATTCTCCCAAGAGGATTCACACCTGAGAGCCCCGTACATGAGAGGGGAAGCCAGTAGAACCAGCCAAAGCACCCACCAAAGAAACCGAGGTCTGCCTTCCCCGTATCTCCAGCTGAGGCCTGTCCCCGGCTGTAGGAACCAGACAGTAACGAATGCCTCTGGCCCTGAGGTCCTGGGTCTGCAAGGGAGGAGGTGGCAGGTAAAGGAAGAGCTGCCCCCAGTGGGTGCAGACTGGGAAAAGATGAAGGGAACGTGATGAAGGTGATGAAAGTCGCATCCTTGGATGATAAACTCATCACAACCAAAGAATAAAAATAAAAACCATCAGCGCTCAGTGCAAAACACTCCTCATGGAGGGGAAACGGGGAGAGCTTTTCTGGTTTTCAGAGCTGACCTTAGAGCACAGAGAGGGCAGACGCTGGATGCATGAAAAGGAGCCGCTGAGTCCTGATGGACCAGAGGTCACTGACCCGGTCTCCACCCCAGATGGAGAAATGAGCTCCCCTGGAATTCTAATGTTGTATGGATTATTTGGCGGATCAGCCCAATATGGGAACTGTAGAGATTCAGTTAGACACGCCTTTGCTGTAAGGTTTTGTGCTTCAAAGAGACAGGGTCAGGAGGCACTCCTTCTGCTCTCTCTGTACCTTCAAGCCACCTGCCACTTTAAACAGAATCCCCAAAACCCTGAGGTGCCTGCACTTTGAGGTCTCCTTCTAGACTGTGCAGCAAATGACACTGCTTCCCGCAGAGCCCTTCCCAAGTCCTAATTAGCCACAGGGTTCTCCTGTGTTAAGGCAGTAAGGACCTTGGAACGGAGAAATACCACCTGAGAAATGGCCCCAGGGACCAGAGAGAAGGATGGGGGTTTTCCTCATGCCCTATGTCGAGTGACACCCTATTATCACTGATTATTTAATAAAGGAGCCACAAGAACAGCTCCCGTCATCATGAGGGAATGTCTTGAGCTGAAATGGAGCTGCACCTGTCCCTCATTGGGTGGGTGGAAGCTGAAGTTGTATTACCCTAAGGACTCACCTCAGGCTTTGCTGCCCTCAGATTGGAGGGCGATCTGGAGAGGTGGATTTAGGCATCTATGGATAGCCGTATCATGAATCAGATGGGATTTCAAGCTTCTCGTTGCTTGTGGACACCATCAGTTTCTCTGGTGGGCACAGGTGTGAGCAGGACTGAGACCAGAAGTGATTTTCAGGTTCTTTTTGACTGGAACACGTGTGATGTGGCCAGCAACTGCCCCTTGGCTTCAATCACGAGGTGTCGAAGGAACAAGTCCTGCCATCAACACAGCTTGATTTTCAATCTGTGCCCAGGGAGAACAGTAGCACCCCCCCACACACACACACACACACACTACTCACTTGTGGCGGTATGTACCACGTCACCCAGTCTCAGAACACTAAGGTCGACTGGTCCAATGCAGAGCTAAGAGTGAGCCCCCCAACACCAGGACAAAAGACTGAGGAGAGGCCGCAAACCCACGCACTTGACGGCCCGGAAGGTGCAGTGGTGGCTCCTGTGTGCACAACCTCAGAATGCACTTTGAGAAGCATCCAACCTTTGCAGTGAGAAGGACATTTAATTCAGGAAGACCTGTGGGCACTTTGCATGTTATGTATTTTTCTAAGTGCTAGAAATCAAGAATTAATTTAAAATAAGTTTGGGAGTGAACGCCAGTCAGTCTGCTCAAAGAGAAAGCAATCAGAAGCAGAGACGGGTTGATGAAGTTCAGGACGACCCAAGGTGACGTTTGTGTAGATGCTGGCTTGCACTGTTAGGTAGGTGTCAGCATGAAAACGATGAAGATGTCAAAACCAGGAAATGCTTGAAGCAATACTAACCCCCAGCTTAGCACTTGAGGCAGCTCAGAGGTTACTTATTTATTGGGACACATTTCTAGTGCACATCACGGTGCCACGTTTATTGTGTATTGAATGAGTGAATGATGGAAAATATTTACATGCCAGTATGTGAGCACATCTGCCTAGGAGGACGAACAGAGCTAGAATTTTTACACACAATACGATGCACCGTCTTGTGCCTCGTTACTGTCTTAATAACGCTGACTTACATAGATACAGTCTGGCCTTAAGAGAATAGCTCTCTGTGTCTATTATGGGATTTCTAAATTGGAAACCTCAAGCTTTACTCTAAGGACACTTGGCACACGGGCTTCGGGGAGGGGAATGGTGTGAGCGAAGCCATCGTGGGCGAGACCGATGCTGCTTCTCGCGGCCTCGAGGTACAAAGGCGGCTTTGGCCCTGTGTGTTTTGGGTTGATATTTGCTTTTTGAAGAATCATTTTTCTATGTGCTTCATTTTGCAGCTTATTCTTTGGGTAGAGGCGTATGATTTTTGATTATTGAAGAAAAATAATGTGTTCCTCTGCAGCGTCCTATATTTAGCTTCTAGATGTGATTGAAGTCCAAACAGGAGAGGAGAAAAGCGAGAATTCAAACACAACTACAAAAATAAAGGCTGAAAAGTTCCAGATTTTATGAAAAGTGTGAAGCACAAATTTAAAAAGATGAACAAACCCCAAGCAGAAGACACAGAAACAGAAGTATTTTGGGATCCAGCACAATAAAATTTGTTAAAACAAGTGATATCTTGAAAGGGTGTGTGTGTGTGTGTATGAGAGGGTGCGTGAGTGTGGGTGTTTGTGGGGGTCATGTGAGTGTGTGTATTAGTGTGTCTGGATATTTGTAGGTGTGTATGTTAGTTTGATTGTGTGTTCTTGAGATGTGTGTGAGTTTAAGTATTTGTGAGTGTGTGTATGAATGTGTGTTTGAGTGTGCATAGAATGTGTGTTATTGTGGGTGGGGGGGTATAAGAGCATTTTTGGGGTGTGTGTGTTTTATGTAGGGAAGAGTGAAAACTAGAAAACAAAATGAAGGAAGACTTTCATTGGAAACCACACAGTGGAATCATACAGAATAAGATCTTCAAAGTGCTGAGACATTGGGAAAGAGTCTCCCTGGGACGGTGAGGCAGCCCAGATGTGTTTCTAAAAGCACAGGCAAAACCACACCTGTGTGGCCAAAGCCTGGGAGCTGGGCCACAGCTGAGTGCCCTGCTCTATGGGAATACAAAGCGGGAGGGCTCTCTGAGAACAGAACTGCCCTAGGCCTTAAGCACGTCGGCAAGCGCACGGGAAAGCATTCTCTCATTTTTCAATTAACAGGAACGTTAATTGTAATCTTAAAGGATAGTAAGATTAATGAACTCTGGGACTTAGGCATGGAGATAAAATGTGTGACAAAATTGGCAGGAAGAACAAGAGGGGAGATACAGAAATGGGGTCCTGGTGAGAGAGTCACCTGACCGTTGGACACCGAGTGACCGGGGCAGGTTCACAGCCCCTGGTCTCCCTTCTCACACTTACTTTGTTGCTCTGTTTCCACGTAAGTTCTAGAACTGGCTTGACAATCCTACAAAGAGCAGCTTCTGAAACCTTGGCTGGGATTTCACGGAAGCCCTCGGTCACTTTAGGGGTCATTTTAGGAGATTTCCCAACCAAAGGCTGGGGGTCCTGAGCCTGGCCTGGACCCTCAGTCCTTTAATTTCTCTCAACAGCTATTTTTTTCCAAGGTCTCGGACACTGGTCCTTCACTGGTCCTTTCTTAGGTATTAAATTCAGATTGCTTATTGATGTGAATACTATGTATAAACTGTGCTAACCAGCAACATGCAGGGTGTGTGTGTGTGTGTGTGTGTGTGTGTGTGCATGTGCATGTGCCCATGGTCAGAGGAATGGTCAGGGAGTGGAACAGAGGACGTACATGCACACTGACATGTACATAGCTTTGATAAGCCTGACAATGTGACTCGATAGGAGACACAGCCTAGCACAACTGGGTGTCCATGTACAAAATAAATAAAACCCAACCATCACCCCCATCAGACTCCAAGGTTAACTCTGGATGGAAAAGGTGACGTTATTTTACAGTTCAACTGAAACATAGATATGAATACATGGCCCTGGGGCAGGCCACGATTGCATAAGCAGGTCACAGAGGTCAAGAAGCGCAAAGGAAAGTGGGATCCATTGGCCTTTGTCAAGATGTAAGATGCCTGTGCTCCTGGTTTCAAGATGTCATCATGTAAATTAAATGGAGGCCACAAACCTGGACAAGTCACAGCGCACACCCCTGACAAATGACTCACATCAGAAAATGCAAAAAAGTCCTAAGTCTCAGCGAGCAGACAAACACCTGCAGAAGCCAACACCAGGAGAAGCATCGCGACAACCAGGGAGCAAGGGGACCCCAAATCTGGCCGTCAGGAAAATGGAACCCGCACAGCGGGGTGCCATGACTCCCCTTTAGGATTTAAAAAATCGACAGCATCAATTGCTAGCAAGAGTGTGAAGTGATTTGAACACTACTGTGTTGCTCATGGCATGTGAATAATAGGCTACGACTCTTTGGAAAGTCGTTTCTAAGCAGTTAGCCATGTTCTTAGCTCGCCACCACTTTTAGTTATACCCTCAGGAGAAATGAAAGCACATGCCCACACGGAGAATTGGGCCTGAATGTTCATATGCTTGAGGCCAAGAACTGGACTCCACCCAAAGGTCTGTGAGTCAATGAATCCATCAGTGAATAGTGTATGTTCACATAATGGAATACTACACAGTAAGGAAAAGAAACACATGGCTGACAAACATCATGAGAGAATCTCAGAAAGGTTAAGCTGAGAGAAGAAAGCCAGCCCAAGCATTGTTTTGAGCCCTCCAAGAAGCAGACAGTAAGATGGGATGAGAATGTGCTAAAGGTGAACAGGGGTCAGAGCAGAAATCAGCAGTTGGCTTCAATATGATGAGGCCTGGTGCTTGAGATGGGAAAGGGAGAGGGGATGGTATTTTGAGGAAGAGCTTTAGACTGACAACAATGTCATTCTAAGAAATTTTTGTCTTGAGGGATGGACCCACAGTATCACTGGGTCTGAGCTCTGGGCTGGGTTACGTGCTGGGGAGGCTGAAGGGTGGCCTCAGCCAGCAGTGAGCCAGGAGGGACGATAGCTGGGACTGTCAGCCTCTGCTGCTCCCGCAGCTGGAGGGCGAGTGCCACCGTGTGATGTCTGCCACAAGCCCGTGTCATGGGACCCCACTCCTGTGACACTCCAGGACAGAGCTTGACCTTTAGTGGAATAAGCAGGTCAGAGCGGGGGAGTGGGGCACGGGGAAGAGGCCAGTTAGGCCCTGGGACAGCAAGCCCTGAGGGTCTGGGTGGTGTGGGGCTCACACGCACCTTCACAGGAACTCACTGCCTTCCACACTCAACACTGATGCTGGTGAATCGCACCTCGGCCAAGCTGATTGTGACAGAGCTGGGCTGCGGAGGAGCAGCCGGTTCCTAGGCCAAACTGGCTGGTGGTTCCACCCCGAGGCAAGCCAGCTACAAGCTCGGTACTGCATCACGTGCAGGTAAGGGGACGGATTTCAGCTCTCTGCCTCAATTCACTCAGTCCCACTGTGTTCAGTACCTACTCGTACCTGGGGCAGCAAGGTCACTCCCGGGTGCAGCTCGGTCCTCCCAGCAGGGGCAGGGGGCAGAGGAGGGGCGACGGGGTTCGGCCGGGAGGTGAGGCCTTCAGGGCTGCTCTGCAGGCCACAGTGATCAGAGAGGCCTGCCTGCCTGCCTGCCAGAGCGGTGGCCTGGGTCCCAGTGGACAGGAAGCTGGTGAGACAACCTGGCAGGCTCCGGGAGCAGAGGGAGGCCCCTGTGCCCAGGACCCGGGCAAGAAGGAGCCTGGAGTCTGGGACCAAGGGGGTCCACAGGGCAGATGGAGTGAGGGAGGCCAGACCCAGGCTGCATCCTGGGAGTCCCAGGAGTGGGAGGGCCAGGCTGGTGGCCGCGAAGGCACCAGATGTTCTGGCAGCTGTGGTGTGACCTCCGTCCTGTCCAGGCCCTTGTGCTGGCCAAGTGGAGCTCTGCTGGATGGCAACGCCTGGTGTCTTCTCTGTCCCTGGGTCAGGTCCCCTGTGACGTGACCAGGCTGGGAGCCAGCTCTGCCCAGGACATGGGGGCCATATGGTCCTCCTTTCTGTCTTCCCCTCTTGCCCTGCTCCTTCCCCTGGTCCCTGCTCATCCTCTCCACAGCTGCTCTCTGGCTGCCTTCAGGTCCTCAGCCCACGGGGTGGGAGCTGAGAGGAAAATGGGGTGCCCGGCTCCCCAACTTGTTTTCCTGGGGCTGTCAACAGAGCAAGGGATCCAGACCTCATTCTCTGGCACCGCCCTGGTGGTGGGTGAGGCTCTGCCCTCAGGCACTGTCCCCAGAGTTGACCCTCCTGTCCCAGCAGAACAGAAAGCCAGAAGCCTGGAACCTGGTCTCCTTCCTGGTTCATTCAGTGACCGACTGGCTAGCTGGAGGACTGGCCGCATGTCGCGCACAGACCAGTGACTGTTGAGTGTGCCTCCTTCCTGCCCAGCAAGCCTAGGGCCTCACCAGGCACAGAGCCATGCAGGGCCGGCTCTACAGAGTGTTTAGCAGGCAGCCGAGTCTTGGTAGGAGGGGACGTTGTTCCCTTCCTCTCTCTTTCCCAAGTTGAGTTGGCATCTGAAAGACGAGCTTCCACATTAAAAGGAGGAGACAGAGGGCCATCGCGGTGGTTACCGCAGCATCCATGTCCACACCCACCATGTCCACCTGGTGGCGGCTTCTGTCTGAGGTTGTGCCTGCAGGTCCTGAATAATAAGAGAGAAGAGGCTGAGACTCGGTTCCAAATGAATTTAAAATAAACAATCGCTTCTGTTTGCCCCAGTGCTGTTGGCCGGTCGCCAGTGCCTCACTATGGAGAGTGTGCTGCTTTTCTACCTTACAGTCAGTTTTGTCAGAGACAAAGTCACCTGGAGTCCCCTGTCCACCTACCTGGCCATTTTCTTCTGAAGTGTGGCTGCTCCCCCACTTCCACCTCCTGGGGTTCCCCGTTCTTACGGGAGTTGCTCTGCGAGGAGGAGAAGGGCGCTGTCCTCAGCCCAGGGTTCCAGGTCTGTGAACGGGACATTCCAGGGGTTTGCTGTGCCATGTCGCTCTGTTTCAAACCCCTGTGGCTTCCCTCATTCACATCATCTTTCTGGCTCCTCCGGGTACTCGGATTGTGGGCTTCGCCCCCAGGTTTCAGCCACCTGCCTCTGGACTCTGCCTGGGCTGGTTCCCGGCCCCATAGGCTGGGTCTCAGTTTGGGAGACAACAGAACGAGGGAAAGGAGTCTTTCACATGCTCCCAGCCCAGACAGTCAGGCTTCAAATGTCAAAGAAAACACAAAACCACAGGTTGGTGCTTTTCTTACTTATCTCCATCAGCACTGTGGAGGAGGGGGGTTCTGTGCAGATCTGAAAGCTAGGTGGTCCACCTCTCCGGGACCTTGCTAGGAGACAATCCAGGTCTGTGGATTTGTTACAGTGAGCATTTCAGGGGAAGTAGGAGAGGCTTGCAGGACACGGATGGCCTGACACAGTAATGAAGGGGAGCAGAGCCGATCCCTGAGCTCCAACCAGCCTCTGCCCTCTAGTCCCCTGGGCTTAACCAGGTTAAGTCTGGTGACGTCGGGCAAGTTACTTACTCCCTGTTATCTTCAATTTCCTTATCTTCAAAATGGAGTTAACTATCACTTACCCAATCTGGTTACTAAGAGGATTGGTTGGATTGATAATCACAGTGTACTTACATGTCAGTATTTGAACAATCATTCGTATGATAATGGACATAAATCTTGGCTCACAGAAAGACAATTCTTTGAAGCAAGAAAAAGCCTGTATCGGGGGTCGGGCGTCACTGGCATGGGCTGTTCCCGTGTTCCCAGCCACCTGATGCATGAAGGTGAGTGACTTAAAGTGGTCCATGGATGTGCAATGGCACAGGCTCGGGAAGCCAGAGAAATCCAAGGCACGGGAGAGCAAGGACATGGCCATGGCTGTCGGGTGTGGAGGACAGATGAGTCTGGGCCCCTGAGGGAGTTTCAGGAAGAAGGTTTATTGTCTGCAGGGTCAGAGGGGCTCTTGCCTAAAACTCTCTGGACCATGCCTCTACATTTTTTCGAGAGTCTACATAAGAGTAATTTTTTTTCTTTGAGTTCTCAGAAAGTAAGTTTTATCTCTTTTTTTTGGAATCATTAGAGGTCTTACATGTTTTACCACAAAAGCAGAAGCAACACCACCAAGTCCATGGTTAAACTGAGCTTTTTGTAATACAGAGAAACAGGAAATGGGAAGTTCTAAACACACAGAGCTCTTCTGCAGAAATCTTTGCTGGTATCCTGTTAACAAGAACAATTACGGTGAGGTTCTTTGTAGAAGCTTAATTAAGATGCATTGGAGGAGGAGGGAGCACCACTACAGGGCAGCAGTGAGGTCCCCCAAGAGGTGACTGGGTCCATAGGACTATGGAACATGACAGGAAGGCACATGGCTAATTGTCTATGAAGAGGTGTCAGTGGTCACTCAAGGGAAGGGAGGTTGGGGTCCTTCTTCTGATGGAATGGACACAGCATGGATGTCCTGGTGATGGGTACTTCCATCTCCAGGTGAAGCCCGGAGCCTGGTGTACCATGGGCCCTCCAGCTGAGTCTGATCAGGCTGCATGGGGACATGGAACCATCTCTCGCCTGCATCACCTCATCTGTAAAATGAGGAGGTAACAGCCAGCTCGTCATGCCCACCAAGGACCTAAGCTGCAGCTGTCCATCACCTCTGGTTTCAACACTGGCCTGTGTGGTCAGGATGGACCATGCTGTAACACCGCCAGGCTTTGTTCCCTTTGGTCCCCGTGGTGCCACAACAGAGCACCACGTTAAGCACATCTGCAGTGTGTTCAGCTGGTGGCTGTGTGATAATGGATGATTCTGGGAGAAATGTCTTACCTTGGGGGATATTTATTCCATTTTCCAAATGAAGTGTGTCTCGTGACCACTTTCAAGTCTTGGGATTTATTAGAAGGACTCACAAGACCAATTCACCGAGATTTGCTAGAAGGACTCAAAGTCACTGTCCTGGCTAAGGTTCATGCCTGCAGGTGGACAGGAGGGACAGCAAGAGGTGTACCAAGCACAAAGGAGCCAGCCAAGACCTCCAGAGCCCTTGCTCAGGGAGTCACGTGGGAATTGGTTTTCTCATCTAGCCGTGATCTTCAGCAATCCATAAGAAACATTTCCACCCAGGGAAGCCCACCCAGGTCTTCAAGCCTGAGGCTTTCACCGGGGGCCATGACACAGGTTCCACATTGGCAGAGGACCACAGTCCAGTTGGGCAGGTTTCCCACTTTACAACTCTGGGGGGCGGTCATTCATATTGATAGTCCATGCAACATTCAACATGAATCATGTGATTTTCTTGCAGATTACTGCTAAGTATCTTACCAAAGAGGAAGATTTTTCTAATTCATAATTCAGTGTACCATTTGGAATTGTAATGGGGCTGGAAATAATGAGTCAAGTGGTACATATTTAATAATAAATATTAACAAAATGCTTATGTAATTTAAAATGTATATTCTCTAAGGACCAAATGTTTTTTGGCTGATCAAGAGAAAATCTCTAGAATACTTTCTAAGTGATGTATATTGGTTGCCCTTGGCAGTGGATAGAGAGTTGGTCAGTGAATAATTTTTATTTCATATATTTACTATGAAACATGTATTTATAATAAAAGACTTAAGACCCATAAGCTTGAACCATACTGATTTGAGTGGTTTGCATTATGAGCATGTTACCGACCTTCCAACCAGTGAGGCACTCTGGAGCTTGACCTTGCAGGACCAGGTCATGGTTCCAAGGTGATTTCCAGGAGCTGCCGCACCTTGGCAATTCTCCAGGCCTGGAGCAGGCTCGCTCTGACTTGCCTGTGTAAATCCAAGTTCAGGATTCCCAACTTCATAATTGACTTAGAGGCTTCTTGTCCCTAGACACTGAGGAGACGCCACTTCCCCCTTTCCTGTGTCCAGCAATGATGGCTGCAAGGCTGACTCTAAGTCTTTGTGGTTTTACCCAGGGATATACACCGAAGATTAACTGAAAGGGGTCTAATGATGAATGCCAACCATGCTTCACACCAGTGACCTCCCAGGAATTGGCTTTTGTTAGCTGCAAAAGGAAAACCCCCAGTCTATCAAGCCCCTGCTCGGATCTGCCATTAGTATCTAACAAGTGAAATTCAGTTAAATCACGTGTCACCAGGGTTCTTGCAAAGAAAACTCGAAGCTGAATTTTGCAATTGATTCCCCAGGCCCTCCCAGAACTCACCGTGAGAGAAAGATAATGGAAACGGATTGTTTCAAGCCCGACTTCAGAAGTATAATTAAGGACGGCCTTGGGCAGCCACGGCTTCTTAGGCATTCTGACAGAGTTTGGAATTTCTTACCAAATTTGTGAAGTCATTTAAATTTTTTTTGTAAAGAGCTCTTTTGTTCAGATTCTCTGCCTTTTAAGAAGGCAGGCTTAGCGCTCATCAGCCGGGGACTTGGGTTGTTGCTTTCTGACAGTGCTCCCGTGGTCTGTTCTGTTCTTCCACTCACAGGTCCTGCTCCCAGGACTGCCAAATAACAGGTGCAGAGAAGGAGCCCCCTCCACCAGGCAGCTGGGGTGTTGGCAATTTCAATGAGGGGAGGAGCTTCTGTCTGCATTCTTTTTCCCCAGAGAAAAACACAGAGAAGAAAAATATTTTCATTCAACGTAGTGAATGTTCCCAAAGGTACCAATTGACCATCGTCTCAGGTTCCACCTGCCAGGTGTGGCCAAGAGGCCATCTTGTCAAAGCCACCCCATGCTGCAAAGTGTGATTGACAACCTCCAGGAGAGGAGGGCTCTGCATGTGTGCAGCAGTCTGGCTGGGCACAATTCAGGAGCCACTTATCAAAAGAAACGAACTTTATTTTTAGAACACACACCAAACCACACAGCTCTTCAGGAAAACCTTCAGAGCCCAACTGCCACCAACGGCTTCCCACAAGCCTCTCAACCTCCCCCACTCCTCCTCCTCTTGAGGCCAATTGGCTGGGTCGCATGGGTGGAGCCAAAAAAAGTCCCCCAATGAGCAGCTCCATGGTCTGAAAGGGCGGGGAAACAACCCAATGAGCATCACCGCAGAGGAGCCAATCAGTTGGCAGCTAGAAGTTTGCTGGGGCCGCTGTGAGCCAATCATCAGCTGGCAGCTGGAAGTTTGCTGGCAGCTGGAAGTTTGCTGGGGCCCCTTCGGCTGTGGCTCTCAACACATGTGCTACTCAGGTGGTAAACAGGTGACATATCAATCCCTGTTTTTACAGCCTTCCAGGGAATTCTGAAGCGGATCTTGCTTAGGAACCAGAGTGCATGGGGCGGGGGTCAGCCTGATCCTTGGGCTTTAAAGAACAAAACAAGTTGTGTCAGTAGATCCTGGGGGATTCCTGAAGGTGGGGCTGGACCTCAGGAAGGGGGAGGGGCGAGACTCGCCAGCTCTGAAGATCAAACCCCACAAGCTCAGGCACTCATCTGCCCACCCGGGGACAACAGCAGCACAACCACTGAAGGGATCAGCCAGTGGCAGGGATATTGGGAACCTGGGACATCTGATGGTCTGTCAGGCCTGGAACCCAGGGTCATGGGAACAAGAGACCTTCCAGAACATTCTCAGAGAAGGCTCAGGCCCCACTGTCTCCATTCCATGCCGCTCCTCTCGAGGGCCTGGGACTTACAGGCTTTGTCTCCATTCCCAGTGCTTTCTGTTCCTCTGTAAACCTTGTGTCTTCATCGGCCACCAAACCTATCTCCCTCCTAACCGGCCCTGGCCTCTGCACGTGCCTCTGTGCGCGGCTTCTGGCTACAGGGGAGAGGATGCCCGGAGCTCCAGCCCAGCATCTACCTCCCCAGCGCCTCCTCGCCCTGCTCCCCCTTCCAGCCTCTGGGACTGAGGAGCTCTGGGGAGAACCCATCCTTCTCAGACATCGGTTTTCATATGTAGCAGTAACATGCCTCGTACTAAAAATCCTAAACTTGTTACCCTGCGTCGCTCTCCTCTAAGCTGGATTATGTTTTTCCAATTACATTAACCCTCCTGTTCCGTTCTTTTATGAATCCGCATCAGGGCCAAACAGGGGTTGAAAGGATGACTATCCTAGGAAAAATCCTTGCAGGCGGACAGGAAAGACCAATCACGCAGGGACTTTGCCACAGAGACAAGGACTTGAATGGGGTCTGCAAACCCCCGTCCCTGTGTCCTGTTGACAAGGTGACTTATAGTTCCCTCTGCCCAGGACTCAGGGCTTCCCTGGGATAAGAATGTTTGAGTGGTAAAGCCAGAAATGTCCCAGGCAATCTGGGGCCAGGTCCTTCTGCATTCAAAGCTGTGGGGACGGCAGGACAGTGGGGTAGAGGAGGGTGGATTCTGCTTGAACCTGAAGGCTGTGTTTAAAGTCCAGTCTTCCTAGCGCTTAGCAAGTGACTTCGATTCTCTGAGACTAAAACTGCTGCATCTTCAACATGATATGGCCGCGCCCTTCCTGCTAGGTACCATGGTGAGGAGTAAATGGACCTTGAAAAGGGCCTGGCCCAGCGTCAGCCCTGGGCAGCTTCTCCCCGACCCTCAGATCAGACACTGGGACTGGCAAGAAAACTTGGGCTTTCCTTGAGACACAATGGTGAAGGGGGGTCACAGACACCAGCAGTCAAGCTCCAGGTCATTATAATGAATGCAGGAAAAAAAATCCATGATGGAGAAGATGTCAAAATGTCAAATAAGGACAAGGTGAGGTTCCCTGTGGGTCGTACTGAAGCCCGAGTCGGAAGGGACGGTGTGTGCCTCTGCGTGTGTGCTCCACGGATGTCTCAGTGACCAACAGCTTTAACAAAATTGATTTTGATGAGTCAAGAGGTCAAGAAAGCAGCTATAATAACATCTGTGTGGGGTATAAATGAATTATTTGAATTTAAAAATATTATTATGACTTTTAAGACACCTACTTTTTAAATTTTTTGATTTATTTTTTCAATTAATAGAATGTTTTGGGGAAAACTGTGAAAAAAAATCATGGAAATATCCACCTTCATGTCTGGCTTCTTAAGCTAGCTGGGTGTTCTCAGGTTTGTCCATTCCATAGCACGGGTCTGAATTTCCTTCCTTTCTAGGGCTGGAGGACACCGTGGTGTGGACGACTATCCTTTCCTTAGCCATTCTTCAGCTGAGGGACTTTGGGAAGGTTTACTCCATGGTGACCAGCACCACTGTGAACGCCTCGTGCCTTGTGAGCCCCTATTTCTGTCTCTGCCTGTGTGAAATATCCAGCATACATGAACCCAGAGGGGAAGAAAGCAGACCAGAATGGGTCAGGATCTGAGAAAGAGAGAAATGCACAGAGATGCTGGCTTCCTGCTGAGTGACAGGTCCATCATTTGGACTTGAATCCTGATTTGGTTTCATTGGGCTGATTTTTCTTTTCTGAGGCCTCAGCCATCTGCAGGATGAGCTGCTCCCATTGCTGAATCCTTTGGAAAAACACCTAAGCCACTCTCCGAACAAGGCAGTGTGTGTGTGGCTGAGGGCAGCATCTTACATCTGCAGACAGTGTTGGTCACTGGTCATCAAGTGGCTGTGCTAGGTGTGAGCACAGTATGAGCCTTTCTGACCACAGTGATGACCTAGCCATTTAGCGCTAGCACGGTCCACTCCTGGGCGAGGCTCCATGTCTGTCCAACTTCAGGGCCACTGGTGCAGGAGGGGGTGGAGATTTCCTCTGCTCCCTGGAGTTGGTTGCCATGGAAACAAACGGACCATCCCTGCACAGTCCTGGAAGAACTGAGGCGGGGAAATCAGGAGGCCCCACAACACCCCAAATTTCACTGCATTTTGAGGACTTACAAACCTGTTTGCCTCCCTTTGTTTTGCCGGCCTGGGAAAGGAGCCCGGGGCCTGTGCAGGCCTCCCTTCCCTCTGATGGAAACTGAGGCTCTGGGGGGCGGGCAGCAGGCGGGGAGCCACTCAGCTGCAACCAGGCAGGTGGACACCTTGGGGCCCATCAGAGCCCTCAGGGAGCCTGGGAATGCAGCCCCGGAACACTTGCTTGGGTCTGAGGAGGTGGAGAAGAACAGGGAGGCGGGCCAGTAATTGCCAAGCACGGTGTGCCTGTGCACCCGAGAGCAGAGAGAATTCCCGGGGACGTGTGGGCATGTGCTTTGCTTCTCACTTCACATCACTTTCTCGTGAACATGAAATAAGAACTTAAGTAACTGCAGGGCTAACGTGCTTATGGCCCTCGCCGAGTTTCTACAACTGAGAACACCTTGTTGTATTCACTCTAAGCCTCCTTTTTAATCGATCGCCATATTCTAATTGTAGGTTGGGGGGGAAGTATACTTAGCACATCAAATGCATCTTTTCATGGGACAAACCATGAGTAAATATTTTAGTCAAGAAAACAAGTCAACTAAATTAAACATATAAAATTGCAGATGGCTTGGTACCAAGGAGCACAAGATCACCAGGGCATCCTAACTGATTCTGTAGGACAACTGGGGTCACTCAGGCCATAGGCCAAAGGCTTTAGCTTTTGCTGTGAGTGTTCTCCAAAGTCTGTGGGAAACTGTGGTCTGAGGTGCCCAGCCCTACAGTGCATATCAGAAAGCATGAAGATCATTCCTTCCAAAGGAACAATGTGCGATGTAATGAGCCAGCTGTGATGTAAGGGGCCAGGATGTGAGGGTGGCCTGCCGTCCCCACTAGGCACCCTGCGCTGGTCCTGGTCTCTGCCTCTGTTGTGCTCACCTGAGCAGGTGAATGTCAGCTGCACAAAATTCATGCTGTTCTACCCAGGAAGCAGGGCTTAAGCAGGCTCCTGTGTCCTTGCCACCTGGGAAGGAACAGGTGAGCCCCTGGGGCCAGGGACTTGGGTGCCTGTTCCTGTGCTAACAAGGGATCTAGAACATGGTGGAACAAGCCTGGTCCTTGAGGAAGCTGACCGGGCTCCAGCTCAGGATGACCCACAACTTGTTCCCAAGGTCCCACAGTGACACCCTGAGACAGGCATGGGAAGGGCTGCTGTCAGGGGCTCTGCAGCCTCCATTATGCCTACAGGGGCAAGAAGCTGGGTGCTTCCAACCGCCTGAGTGACTGTAGAAGCAGACACAGAAAACTCAGCCCACGTCAGCAAGGTCCAGAGCAAACCTGAAGGACCTTCCAGAGTCCCCTCCCAGCAGGGTCCCACGGGATGAGCCTCGTTCCTCCAGCAAGGAGCTGTGACCACGCGTGTTCGAGTTACCTGCCAGGCTGCGCTTCAGAGGCTCAAGGCCCAGGGCTGTCCTGGGAGCGGGTCACTCAGGCACCTCTGGAAGCAGGTGCTCAGCATGAACCACACTGTCGGTGACAGCAGACAGGGTGGACTACACCATCCTGGACAGAAGGGGTGCCACACTCTAGAGAACCAAGTCCCACTTGTCATGGAAGCCTCTTTCTGAGGGTGGCAGCCCCAGGCCTGCTCTATTAACTCCTGCACAGGATATAGTGTGGGTAAGTGAGTCACCAGGTCCAGCGAAGCCTGGAGGACCTCGAGGACAAGGTGACCTGGGAGCTGGAGCCACAGCAGGCCTCGAAGCCACCCTGGGGTGGGGAGCATTGTGAGGCTGGGTGGTTCTCAGGGACGACGTGTGTTGTAATGAGCCAGCGGTTCTGCTGCGGGGCCAGGACGGCAAGGATAGCAACCTCAGCCACTGCTGGGCAGCCCTGCTGGGCCCCCACGGCAGCCTGCTCTTGTCCTGGTGTGTGAAGAGCTCAGGGTCCTTTGCTTCGGCGCTGACCATCGCCATCTCCGTGGCTCCTCTCAGCTCTTCTCCCCCTCCAGCCTCCTCCAGGGAGGAAGCCACACCCCACAGCAGGCCAGGGAGGTCAGTTTGGACGCTCAGTGGGTGCACCTTGCCCCCTGAGGCTGAGGGCAGCACCCCAGCCTGCCTTGCCCTGGGCAGCACTCTCCTCCTTAATTATGGGATTCCTGCCAGGAAGGTCTGACAACACCCACCTCCATTCTCAGATGGCACCACTGGACTGGAGACAGGGGGGTCCTGTAAGGTGGCCATTAAGAGATGACTATGATTTAAGATCTCCTTGATCAAGTGTGTCAATCAGTTGGAAGGTTCTAGGCCAGGGAATGTTTTGGATTAGCTATCAAAATCTAAAGTTGAGGGCTGGAGCTGGGGCTCAGTGGTAGAGCACTCGCCTGGCACATTGGAGGCACTGGGTTGGATCCTCAGCACCACATAAAATTAAATAAATAAAATAAAGGTATTGTGTCCATCTACAACTTAAAAAAAAAATTAAGAATCTAAAATTGGGGGATCCTCATAGAAATACCAAATTTCCAGATCCTCCTAATTCAGGTAGAACTGTGCCTGTGGCCATGCCCCCAGCTGCCATCCCAGGATGGTAGCAAGCCCACTTTGGGGGCACCTCTCTGGCCTGTTCTCCACCAGCCCCTGCTTCCCCAGCTCTGAAGCCCCCTGGAGAGGGAAATGTGGGAGGTGCATTGCTGACCCCCTGCTCTTTGGGCTCTCCAGTCCCAGCCTGGGCTGCTGACCCTGCCCTGTGCCACCAGGTTCTCCTTGAGTTTCACGAGCTTGTCCCACACCTGCCTTGGATCCCTAGCTCCACAGCTGGTGTTTGTTTTAAGCCACTGCTGAGGATGGGATTATGTCCCTCCCAAAAATTTAAGTCACATCCTGCCCCCAGCATGGTGTGTGGGAGATGGGGCCTCCTGGAGGTGACTGAGGGTACAGGAGGCCCAGGATTGGGGCCTTCCAGGAGGAGCAGGGCCTCTCTCCACCTCTCACTCAATCGACGACACACACGGTGGGAGGGTGCCACTGGAAGTCAGGAGGGGCTCTGAACCCCCCACGGGGGCTCTCTGATCTTGGACGCCAGGCCTTTCTGTTGTTTAAGCCCTGGGGCCTGCGGTGCCTTGTTATAACAGCCTCAGGTGACTGACAACCAGCCCAGCTGTGGCCACTGGTCACCCCAGCCGTGGGAAGCTAGTATAATCAGGTCGCAGAAGGTTCTGGAGAGCCGAAGTCATGACCAGGACGTCCACCGTCCAGATGTTACATTCCAGTGTCTACGGGCCCAATATTCATCCATGGACACAGGGCAGGGGAAGAAGCCCTCTCCCCAGCCCTCCAGGGGCCTTGCCCTCCTCCTGCCCAGGAAGCCTGGCTCCCCAGCCCGTCTCCACTCTCAGCTCGGATGCACCTGGACCCTCTTCCCTGTGGCTCAGGACCTCATCCTGGAGAGCAGAGTGGGCAGTGGGACCCGGGCTCCAAGGGCACCGCTTCCCTGGGCTCCAGCTGCGTGGGAAGCAGTGCTGGCGGGGGGGGGGGGGCACAGGCCCCTGGGCTGGGGAGGGGAAGGGGGAAGGGAGAGGCTTTTCTCTCACTGAAGCCATAGAAACAGACCAACCCTGTGGAGGAGGATGTGGTGTTAGGCTGCAGGGGCTGCTGGGGACACGCACTCCAAGCTGGCTTAGAAAACAGAAATGTGTCCTCGGGTCGTTTGGAGGCCGGAAGTGCCAGCCCAGGGGAAGGCAGGCGGCCCTCCTCCAAGGGTGGAGAAAGGACTGGGGGCCCCTCTCCATCTCAGGCAGCTCCAGTCAGCAGCTGCGTAACCCCGGTCTTCACAGGGTGCTCGTCTGTTGTTCACCTGTCTTGGCTAAACTGCCCCTTGAAGGCCACCAAGAGGTCATCTTGGGTGGCCCCACCCTAATGGCCTCATCTTTACTTGGTACCAGCTCTTAGTTCAGGCTGCTGTGATGAGGACAGCCGGGGGCCCAGACAGTGGACAGTCGTTCCTCACAGTTCCCGAGGCTGGAGGCCAAGAGCCAGGTGCTGGCTGATCCCCTTCCTGGACAGAGCTCCCCTTTTGGCACCTTCGTACAGGGCATGATCCCCTCACGAGGGCTGCACCCTTGTGGCCTAAGAACCTCAAAGAAGCCACCTCCAGATGGATCAGGTTGGCACTGAAGCATCAAGGTCTGAACTGCGGGACACCCACCTTCTTGCTGTCCGTAGGCACAGAACCTATTCCCAAGGGAGGCCACAGGTGCCCGCGCCGTGAAGAGGCTGCACCATCTTTTCAAGAGCACATTTTAACCCCTGAAGACACCAAAGGCTGCCAGATGTTCCCTGGCCGCAGAAATCTACCTTCATACAATCTGAAACCTAGAGCTTAGGGATGTCAAGTTGGGCTACTCAATAATCATGCTGATTGGCATATTTTTTTTTTTTTAAGTTTGGAACACTCTGGAAACTCTAGATGGAATGAAATGAAGGACCGAGTCTGGTGGCTCCAGCAGAGAAAGCTCACTGGCCTCAGGTGACTCCAGCTGCCTGTTGGCACTGTCTGTTCCTTGCTTGCAAAACGAGACCTCGACACCGCTTCACAGGGTTGTTGGGGAGGTGAAATGGGGGCTACGTGTCTAAAACACCTGTGGCGTGGAAAAGCTCAGTAGAATAGTCCCACCACTTGTGACAGAATAGGTGACATCTCCCAGTCGTGATGACATCCCTCCCAGCTAGAGGAGCAGCACCCCCAGGAGTGAGGGTTGGTGAGGCTCCACCATGAAGGCGCCCATCGCCACCTGGTGGCCACGTGCGGAAGCCTCAATTGTGGTTCTCCAAGGAGAATCAGCCCTGCCATGGCTTCCCCTCCAATCACAGGCAGAAGAAATGAGAATCCATTAACTGTCTTGTAACTCATCAATTAAAACGATGACAGGGACGCCATGTGCTTGAGCCCAGGAGAACACTGGAGCAGGAGTTCGCCTTATCTTTCCTTAAGCCATATATCTGTCCCTGCCCCTGTGGGTGAGGAAATTGGAGTTAGCCTGAATAAATCATGTTCTTCCCTATGTGCCCTGACAGCAGGATAGTGTGCAACAAATACTCGTAGATTGAAATAGGGAGTGACTTATTACTAATGGCACAATATACTGGATTTTTATTGAGCACTTAGTATATGCCAGGCCCGCTCTGAGGATGCACGGGATTATGTCCACTGCTGCAGGGACTACAGTATGTAGCAAAGAAACACCCTGCTCAGAATACATGCTTAGCTCATAAAGAATCAGGACCAGATATTTATCCAGTAACAGGAACCATCGACCTCAAAACTGCTTAGACATTGCATTAAAATGGGAATCCACAGATATGGAGACATCTGGTGAGAAAGAAAAGCAGCCAATAAATAGGTATCGGGGGTCACATACTCCAGCAGGCCACGTACCTCCTCAGTGGCCCTGGGATGCGAGGTAAACCTTGTCCCATGGTCCCTGGAAACCTGCAGGTCCTGGGCCTAGATGTGCCTCCAATACCAGGTCAGGGGCCATCTGCAGAGATGCCTCCGGAGCTGCCAAATGGGACCTGGGGTCCAACTTGCTGCTGTTCCGTGACTCACGGGAGATGCGTCCTCATGCCAGCCTGACACCTACCTAGAGACACTTGAAATCAGCAAGTTTATATTTGTCCCCACAGTGGAAGTGGCATACACTAAGAGCCACACAGAGCTCCCCGCTTTCCCTGGGTCCTGAGTTCAACTACAGCAAAATCCACGGGCCCCTGAGGCGACCGCACCACCACCCCACAGGGAACAAGGGAGACGAGCCAGCTGGTGGGTGACTCGGGTCCTCTGGCCCCAGGTTGGCCCCTGCGGTGTGACCCCCATTCACCCTGGGGCGTGCCATCCCTGGGACTGCACCACTGGGTAGGCAGCTGCCTCTTTGCTGCATGTGGAGCCACACCCAGGTGCCATGGGAAGCCAGGCAGGTAGCACATGGGAGTGCAGCCAGATGGGAGGCCTCAGGACACCAAGGCAGGGGCCACGTAGGGGACAGTGGCTGCTGCCCAGCTCCGGCCAGTGGCTGCTCTCAAAAGAAACTAGTGTCTGGGCTGTTGATTTTACCTATTGGAAATGGTGTACTCTTTCCCATCCCCCAACACCCAGAATATTCCAAGACAAATAAAACAGCCGAGGGATCAGTCTCCTTCAGGGCCAGAGTTCATATGGAGTCTTCCAACTGATCAACTCTAGCCCCAAATGCAGCCCCCATTCTCGGCCTCCGTGTTGGCACCACAGATCTGCTCCATCTGCCCTCACTCCTCTCTGCTCCAGCACCCTCTGCCACAGACTGAGAGCAAATTACTCCCAAGTTTGATCTTCCCTTGGGGACACTTGGACCCTCTGATCTTCCTCCCCTGCTGGTCACCTTTCCTGATCTACGTCTACGACACTCCTGAGTGGACATCAATGACCGTCTCTCAAGGCAGCACATCAGGAAGGGCTCCCTTACCCAGGTTACCCTTTTCTGCAAGTCCATACCACTGTGCTGTTCTTTTCCCCCATGAACAAAGTCACCACCTACCAGCAGGATAGGTCTGCTCCAGAGGGAGGGCAGGGAGAGGGGGTCCAGGAACAGAAAGCCCGGCAGGCGGCAGGGGTAATGGAGAGGAGAGCAGTGCACAGAGGCTATTTTTACCAGGGCTCTTCTCTCTTGGACTCCACGTGTTGAGCTGCAGCGAGGCAGATTCATGCTGGAAGGGGTCTTTGTGGACAGGAGCGCCAGCAAGCAGGGTCTATTTCTGACTGGAGCTGTCCACCAGCCTGCATGGGGTGGCCGGACCTGCACGTGCTGCCAGCAGGACAGGGTGGTCGCTCTCCACAGGAGTCAGGGGGTCTCTCCTTCCCTTGGCAGGTTCTCCACGAGCCTATCACAGCCTCCTCTTCCCCGTGAGAGAAGAAAGGCCCATGCAGAGCTCCCATCCGCTCATTGACCCAGTAGCACTTGGCCTAGAAGACCCTGGGGAGGACACAGGGGCTTGAAACTCGAGTCCTGAGCCTGAAGTGTGGGGCCCACTAGAGTCCAGCCATCTATGCTAGGAATTCTCAGGTGTGCCTCCTGGGTCCCACCTGCCTGCCTCCCTCCCTCCCTTTCTCTCTCCCTTTCTCCCTCCCTCCCTCCCTCCCTCCCTTCATCCTTTCTTTCTCTGTTTCTGGACCCTTGCCCGACACCCGCATGGACTCAGGGCACCATGTGGAGTGGAAGAATACCTGGGTCACACACCAGGTGATTCCTGACACATCCCTTATAGAGCCAGGACAGACCTGGGGCTGTGGGGTCAGCCATGGTGGGGAGCAGGATGCGGTGTGGCCATCGAGGAGGAGTGAAGGAGTCTGTGCTGACCAGCGAGTCTGCACCCCGACAGCGCTACTGGCTGCGGGACTGCCCGTGCTCTGCAGGGGAGTGGACCACGCAGCTTCCTTTACAACGAGCAGTCTGGTTAGAGAAGATACAGCCCTTGAGATACGAGACCTGAGCAGGCAACGTGGGACCTCCCTGTGCCGTCTCTGCAACCTCCTGGGAACCTGGAATTGTTTTAATGCAACTTTCATGTTGAACGACACTAAATACCTTCAACCATATGCTTCTGGGGGTCAGAAGACCACAGAACCCAAAAGATATATATATATATATGTGTGTGTGTGTGTGTGTGTGTGTGTGTGTGTGTATGTGTATCACCAATAATGACTGTTGTGTAGTGTGGGGACAGTGCAGCATGTGGTCATTAGCAAGGTGACAACCCATGTGTCCATGGTGGGGTTAAATTGTTAACATGTTAAATAAGTAAAGTGGGATGTTGAGCTTGGGCCAGCTGTGGCCAGCCTTCGAGACAGGCCTGATAACCTCAAGGTTTTGATTTATTTTTTTCCGGGTACCAGGGATTGAACTCAAAGGTGCTTAACCACTGAGCCACATCTTCAGACTTTTTTATTTTTTATATTGAGACAGGGTCTCCCTAAGTTGCTTAGGGCCTCACAACATTGCTGAGGCTAGCTTTGAACTCGCGGACCTCCTGCCTCAGCCTCCTGAGTCACTGGGATGACAGTCGTGCGCCACTCCCCAGCTCTCTACCACTGATTCTTATTTTTTCCTTGAAACTTGGCCAACCAGGATCCTGGTTCCCACCCGTCCACCCTCACCCTCCACCTGCTCCATGACACCCAGGCAACACCCAGCTGAATTTCCTCATACAGCCTTCAGCAGAGTAGATTCTTTTCTTAGGTAAAACAGACAAAAATCTAAAGAAAACTTAAAACAGAAAACCAGGCCTCCTCTCTGTGTGGGGAGCAGAGCTTTGTGCAGGGTTTGCCGGCTCTGTGGGGTCAGCCCCTCGCTCCTGTGCAGCACTGAGGTTCCTGGAGGCACCCACGCTTGTCTCCTGGGGCTTCCAAGCCCCAAAGGTGCCCCTGAAACTGCACAAATCAGCGACATCATTAAAAAACACTCAATGGGTCACCACTTTGACCAATTTCCTCAATCACAGACTGAGCCTGCACACCTGCTGGAGCCGTCCCTTTCAAAGAGCAGACCAGGAAGGTCAGGGATCCTCTCCCTGCCTGTGGCCTTGTCTCTTGGCTGAACTGAACTTGAACCTGGGGACCTACTTCCTACAAAACCCAGACCCAAAGGAACCCTTAGTGACTCGTGGCTTTATTTTTATACTTTCTTTTTCCTTAAGAATAAAAAAAAGACAACAATTCTGGCAACCTCTGTTGGTCTTGGCCATTTGCACCCTAGATGCCAAGAGCCTGGGTGGACACACATCTCCCCGACTTTGGAGGGAAACGGGAGTGGCTAGTGCTTTCCTTGTGGCTGCTCCTTTGCTGTCCCCTGCACCAATCTTCTCCTACAGTGCCATGTAAATTAATTTGTGAGCAAATCAAGAAACTAACAGAAGACCTGTGAGCCATTTCACAGGGAACACAGCCGACTCAGAGGACTAAGTGTCTATGACGCCACTTTGCTAAGACCTGTGTGTGCATGTGTGTGTGACAGTCAGGGAGGACTGTTTTGCTGCATCAACAAGCAAACCCAAAGTCTCAGGAGTGTGTGCAGTGGGTATATTTCTTGCTTTCATGACATGCCCACCATGGACTGGAGGGGCCCTGTATTCTGTCCAGGACTGAGGACAACAGAGCCCCTTGCAAGGCATCAGCCATAATCACCACGAGGGAAGAGGAACGGCTCCCTTTACTGGGGCTGTTGTGAGTTTCCTTGCTTCTTCTAGCCATTGAGATGTAAGATATTTTATTTTTTTTTAATTTTGCACTCCTGAAGCCTAATCATCTCCTCAAGCTCCTTCCTGATGTGATAGGAAACCTGAAGCCATTTCACAAGTCTAGCATCATCACGGGGGTCTTTGACCTGGGAGCACATCTGGGGCAGCAGGGACAAGGACAGACACAAGAGAAGCAGGTGTTAAAATGTTGTTCTGAAGGCGTGCAACTGAAGTGAGAAAGCACAGGCGAACTGGCCCGCTGAGCACCCAGGAAACCTACCAGCTCGGGCTCTAAGCACTGAAGGAGGAGCATTGGTTGCAGAGGCCTCCGAACAATCTCAGTGCCACACGCTCCTGACAGCCCCGGATGCTGCTGGCAGACAGCGGATCTCAGAAGAGAGGGAGGCACTGCACAGGCCACCATCCACTCAGCAGCTGTGGACTGACCCTTGGTGAGGAAGTCGTCAAAACTGAGGCCCCACTCTCCATCCAGGAGCAGAGGGAGGACGTGGGCTGAGGGCTGGACAGGTATTAAGTCAGACATGGACGCAGCAGAGATGTTGGGACATCAGGGAGGAAACTCGCCCTGTCGTGTCTCCAGGCAAATCACCGCCTTTGGGTTCCCTGTCTTGATCCCAAGGGAAGAGAAAATTTCTCCTACCTTTGCCCCCAGCAGGAAGTCACCTGGGGGCCAGGCAGTGGGGCCAGCACTCAGAGACACCTGCCAGAGGGTGTGCTCACCCCACAGAGAGGGAGGGCACCTAGGCAGGGAGGGAGACGCTCCTGGACACCAAGCTGGCAAGACGCATGCGGCTTTGAAGAGGATTGGCATGAGTCCCTGATGCACAGAGGGTCATGCACCCTGGCTCTCTGGACCCAAGGAGGGGTCCTCCTTGCCTTCGGGCACCGGGGATCGATCATGTCACCATTATAGCTTTTGAGTCTACTCTCCCAGTGGGAATGCACACCTTCCTGGAAAGGGTCTCCATGGTGCAGGACACAGTCTGGGAAAGCTTAGGTGACATGGAGTTAGCTGGCGTCAGCCAACCCAGGCAGGTGGGGACCCACCGGGTGAGGAGGCTCCTCTGCAAGCGCCATCTTCCTGAGCTCGGGGCCCCAGGAACACAGCAGAAGAGGGCAGGCACTGGGGTCCTCCTCTGGACCTGACCTTCCCACCTCCCCCTGTGGTCCACCCCCGCAGAATCCACCCTTTCCCCACAAGATCCTTCTTAGCCCACGTCTGGTGGCCATTTGTGCCATCTGATAGAAGATCTCAGCCCTCCAGGGAGCTTCTCTGGATCAGTGTCCTGCTTCCCCTGTAGCTGGGTGGTGCCCAGATCTGAGGGAACACACCCAACCCAAAGGCTGCCAGGGAGATTCTAGAGAAGAGCTTTAGGCAACAAGGAAGCCAGCAGTCCCCACTCCCCACCATTTCTTTTCTGGGTGTGACTCCCATGTTGAGATGTGATGCTTGGAACCTCTCCAGCTCCTTTGTGACCATGAGGCAACGTTCATGAAGATGAAGAACCATCCAGGAGGGCTGACAGAGCAGAACTAGGGAGACGCTGATCATGATGTAAGTGGGATTTTATTTTTCTTTCCTTTTTTCTTTTAACTAGACAAATAATTCCTGTTTATTGGTAAACCTTAGGAAACACTAAAAACAAAAGAAAGAGAAATAAAACTGTCATCCCCCAGGACCTCAGGCCATGTGTGTTTCTTGTTTCTCTCTTGGTGCTGTAGGTTTTGCTTATTATTAACCCTCCCCCTGCACAGGAATATGGACTCCTTAGCTCTCTGTCTCCCTGCCCTCCCTTCTCCAAACAGAGGCTCTGGGTGACCCCATGAGCTTGCTCCTAAACCCAGTCCTGGGGCTGCCTCCTGCAAGGGGCCTGTGTTACCAGCTTTCTGACCCTTGGACACATGCCTAAGGTCATCAGCCTGGGAAAGATCCATCTTGGCTTGCAGTGTTGGAGGTCGCTGTCCCTGGCTGGCTAGCCTGCTGCTTTGGGACTGCAGTGAGGTGGCAGGTCACCCTCGAGAGCGTGTGGCCAAGCAAAGCAGCTGAGCCCCAGGCCAGGAAGTGAGGGAGAGAGGAGGGGCTGGGGGTACGCTCCCCCTTCCCAGCACATCCCTGCCTCCCCGCCCCTCTTCTCAGAGGGTCAGCACCTCCCACGCTGGGGACCCACGCCTGCTGCATGGACCTTTGGTACCTCCCAGGTGTGCACCAGGCCGCACTGTTTTCCTGCAGCATGGACCTTTGGTTTCCACAACAGGGTGGGTCAAGTGCTTCCCGGTGCGTTGGCAGAGACGAGACGCTGGCACATGCGGGGAAAGCTCTGTTTGCTCCTCGCGGGAGTCTCAAGCCCTCTCTTTGGAGGCTTGGGGGCTGAGGGGACAGCAGTTCAAGGCCAAGATGATCTCCTCACAATAGCAGAGGAAGCTTCAGGAGGGTGGAAGTCACAGGTGTCCTAGGAGGTGGCCCCAGACCGTAGTCACTGCAGAGTCAGGGCCTTTCTTGTGACCCACACTGGCCCCCAAAGGACACAAAGGACACAGGCTATGGGCTGAGAGGGCCTTGCCAGATAGGGAAGATGCTGAGTGAGTGTTTTGGAGGATCTGGGGGTTCACCAGCGCAGTGGGAGGTGTGGTTGGAAAAGCAAATAGTGGGAAAGCCAGGGGTAGGAACAACTGTCTCTAAACCGCTTTGATGTCAACAAACTTAAAAACACACGCTGCTCAAATAAGACTCCTGATCCTTTGCAGAGGGCACCGCTTTAAAAAATGTGACTGCTCCTGACAGAAGCCCAAAGGGTGCTTTTGTGAGATTTCCAATGCTTAAGTGTGTGAACGGCTGAATTTCTAGGTATGTATATCAGGGCTGGGTGCAGACAGAGCCTGATTCCCTGACACATGCCTCCATGCCCTTAGAGCCTGGAGACACAGGGCCAGGGTGCCTCTGGTCCCTAGTGGGATGGCTCTGTCATCAGACTGGTCTGAGCCAGTGACAAACAAAATCAGCACCAATGCATGCTCCTCTTCAAAACAAGTGATCCTCCGAGTGGCTGCAGTTAGCTCCTCATTATGACAAGCAACGCGGCCCTCTCCCTCTCCAATATGTGACATGTTGTGATTATTCTTTAGTAACTCATAGATCAGGACGAGCGTCGAGCCAAGTGTCAATCAAGACGAGCAGGTTCTCCCGAGATGGGGCAGGTGATCCTGAGGAGCGCAGACTCCGGCCTGGCGTGACCACCTGTACAGACAGGAACTGGTTCCCTCTCTCTCTCCGTGTCAACGTCACCTTCTGGAGTACAAAGACAACAGGTGAAAACCTCGATGGACAAGTGGACCATGGTCAGAACAGGTGTGACATTACAACATGGACCCACCACGTCCCTGATAACCAATCCAACGGTGAACTCTGCAGCCAGCAGCTGGGGGCGGTCAGGACTTGGACAGCAGCTCTGAGCATCCCCATTGGCCCTCCACTGCCTGCCCAGGACCAATCAGAGACAGCTGATATGCTGCCCCCACAACCAAAACACTTGGGGAGCGCAGCCCCCAAGGGCTATCCAGAGCTGCCCTTCCCCCACTGTGTGTCTTCCCCACCACCCACCTGCCTTGGAGATGGCCAAACGCAAAAGGGTAGCCAAAGTCCTAGTTTAGTGGCCAGTGCTGCTCTCACGGGGGACATCTTCGTTTATGCATATAGGAGTAGCACCACTTTATCATCATGTTGCTACAGGCTTTGATTAGGGCTCCGAGCTGTGCCCAGTGCTTTGTGGACACCTTAGCTTTCTGTCTCCCTGCCCAGTATGGTCAGGCCCTCCTGAACCTGGAACCTAGAACATAGTCACAGAGACATAGAGCAACCTCTCTGCACTTGCTCTTCCATGGCAATGAGCAGAGAGCTGAGTTCCTGCTTGCCAGAGGACCCCAGAGCTTCAGTCCTCAACACACAAGCAATCACCTGGAGATACTTTACTCTGTACCTACAGCAGCGGTTCGAATCCTGGGCTTGCAGGGAAGTTGCCCAGAGAGTCTGTTGTTTATCAACATGGAGAGAGGGTGCACATGCTGGTGGGACTCACGGGGGGGGGGGGAGTGAGGGGCTCTCTGAGGACTCTGGCTGTTGTTGTTTGATTTTCCTCAGGAATCAGCCAGACTGAAGATACTGCTGTGCATGTACGAAAATAGATTTCCCCAAATGGGTGCATTGGCCCAAGAGATGATAAATTGCCTTTCTCCCCACTGTGCAAATCAGAAATGGAAATTGATGAAGCAAGGCCAGAGCAGTGTCATGGAAGAGGGGGCTAGATTTCCGGAGGAGGTTCACCGTGGAGATGAAGAGGCGGCTGGGGTCAGGGGTGCCCCCTGCTCTGGGTACAGAGATAAGCAGGGACGAATCTCCAGTTACACACAGGTCCTGGGTGGCTGTGATCGCCCAAACCTGCATTTATATTGACTTGCATGTTCTTCAATATATTCACAGTCCTGCAATTTTAAATGGAAATAAAATCAAACTGAGCAGGTCCCAGGGAATCCCTGGAAAGCTGAGTGGGAGATTGTCCTCCTCTTTAACAACAAACAACAAACCAAAAATACATTCTCAAACATTTATTAGAAATTCCTGCACAAGGTAGATGTCTGCCGGGTTTTGATGAGCACAGTATTGTATAAATGCCTACCTAATCCCAGTCCAGAGCCAGGGCCTGCTGACCCAAACAAATGGAGAAGCCCCCTCTAGACAGAGTCCAGTTCATGTCCCACAGCACCTGGCTATCCAAGGCCTCAGGGAGGGGGAGTTGTTAGAACGTTGGCCATGGTCACAACATCCCTTAGAGACACGGAGCCATCTCTTTCACAGCTAGTTTCTTGGAACTGATTGGAGAAAACGTCAGGAAGAGGTAGGTGAACTGGCCGAAGGCTGCGTCAGCAACTGGACACAAAGGTTCCTCCTGGTTTAGGGACCAAAGCTTGTTTCCATTTGCTCTGCTTTTGGTCTTTAGAATAATGTGGGTAAAACTACCTGCTATAACGAGCAAGCCCCCAACATACAATGGTTCAAAGAGGATCACTGTGAATTCCAGAGCCAATGCTTCTGACTATTGAGCAGCTCTCCTGAGGGGCATGATCCAGGGCCCGCCTTCTGCACCTTCCACCTCAGCTTTGAGCTTGGGTACAGCTGGGTGGGCATCCAGCAGGATAAACCTCTGCAGAGGGTACAGGGTTGGTTATGAGAGGTTGGCACAGGTGGGGATAGGAGGGTGGGGCCCCCCAGCTGCTCACCTGCCATTGGCTAGGAGTGGGTCACATGGCCTCAGCAACTACAGGGAGGCTGGGAATAAAATATGACCCAACAGGGAGAGGAAGCTGGTCCAGCCAGTGAGGATCTAGTCTCCTTTGAGTCTTTAAGAACCCACCCAGGACAAGAGTTGACAAATACCCAGGAGCCAGGGGGAAGCACAAACTCCCACTGCCTGGTTCTCCCAAAAGAAAGTGATTTGAAGACATAGTAGAAAGACCATTCATCCGTAATTTTCAAAATGAAATGCTCCAAGTGACAGAAGACCTAAATGGCACAAAGTGGGTATCAATATAAAATGTAAAATAACCTCTCTTCTCCTCAAGGTGGAAGAGAAAGGTATAGAGTATTTGCACACACAGAGAAAAAAAATAGCCTGTTATAATTGGCCATAGGATATTCCAGAGGGAACTTTTTATTTGTATTTCCTAAGCACGGACATGAGCAGACCCAGCTGGTCAATCCACACAAAGCTCTTTGCTCCCCTACAGGCACAGAAGGGTGTCGAGAAAGCAAGAGCTAGTGTCTGGCTGGTGTGTGGCAGAGCTCACAGAAGTATTTGCAGGGCCAGGCGACTAACGTGTAAGAGAGTGGAGCAGGGAGCACGCTGGGCTGGGCTCAGCCGTCACTCCACCTGCAGCAACCCTGCAGCGACTCACCTGCAGCAAGCCTGAGGCTGAGCTGTGGTTACCCCTGCCTCGCAGATGAGGAAAGTGGTATCAGTGGGTGGAGATGTGATAGTTCTTCCTCACCAGGGAGAGGTTTACATAAAATGCCCTCAGGCCCCGTGAGGGACTAGCTTGATGCTAAAGCTGTGAGAGGGAAGCAGGCAGCATTCTCCTTCTTGGTTGAGCCTCAGGAGTCACAGAGATAACCACAGAGAAAGATGAGGGACAACCTTGCCTGGGAACCTGTGTCCCAGCACTGGCCTGAGCTCCTTGCTCCCACGGTGACGCTTCAGCAGACCAAGGGAAGTGTGAAGGTGGGAGGAGCAGCAGGGGAAGGGGGCAGGTGGGGCTCCAGGGGCCAGAACCCTGGGGCAGGAGCCTGTGTGTCCTGAGACCACAGAGGCACTGAGGCACAGAGGGGACGGCTCTCTTCAGATGTTTGGGAGTCTCTCCTGGGATCCACCATTGTGTCCACCAGAGTCCAGAGACGCCACCTTCATGCCAGTAGAGCCTCTCACCAAATTTTGGAAGCTCAGGTTCAACCACCTTCCAATATGGACAATTCTCCATTGCCAAGACAGGATGCTGTGGGGGAGGGGGGCACGGAGAGCCTCTGCCTGGCTTCCTTGTACAGCCAGAGGGGCTCTGGATTCCAACAGATGCCCACCTACTCACCACGCAGCCTCGAGACAGCTATTTAGCATGCACCCATGAGCAATCCTGGAATAAACACTTATATTTTTAGAATCAGCTTCATCCTTTGTAAAAGTGAAACAACAATATTGCTTCCCTCAAGGTCTGTGTGTGTGTGTGTGAGGGTGTGTGTGCACGTGTGTGTGACTTAGATCTAATCACGGGCACGTTGCCCATCTGGGGCACAATGCAGGTGGCCTCCGGCAAACACTGACCCCTCCTTATTAACAAGGTTCCTGCTTGCCAGCAGATTGTCCTTCTCTTGACGTGCTTGCCTTCCTCGAGGCTTAAGCATCATGGGCTTGGAAATGGCTGACGTTTCTCCATGTTTTAGGAAATATTGTCTCCTTGGAAATCTTCTGTTTGGACAAGCGGTGACAATGTCTCTGATTAGAATTGCCTACAATGCAACAACAAATAATGGTCTCCCCTTTATTTCCTAAAATCCATCCACATGTGCATGAGCGGTGCTGAGTGCCCTCCCAGTGGTTTGTCCTGGCCACTGTCAGGTTTGTGCCCTCCTGCCACCCCTGTCTCTCCCCACCCCTACCCCCCTCTGCTGACTCTCTGCACCACTTCACTCTAATGCCACTCTTTCTGGTCTTCTCTCCCCAGCATGAAGTAGGGTGATCAGGCAGCCAATGGAAACATGCAACTCTTTGTATAAAAAGCAGGAAGAAAACTGAAGTCAAAAATAGCAAAACCTAAAGCTATTTCCTATAAAAACATATTACCTAGGAAAATATGTCATGTGTCATAATTTTATACAATACCATAGATAATACTTGATAATGTGATATCTGGACTGGTCATACATTTTTCTGGCTTGCTTTTCTAAAAATTCATTATGAGACAATAAAAATTTATATTGTATTGTGTTTCCAATAGTAATAAATGAAAACGATGTCAGTTGCTCTTGGCAAATGCAAATTAATTTTGATAGTTTTTAATTTTGAGAAGGATTTTTTTTTTGTTTATGCAACTATTACTGGAGCTATTTAGAGTATTATACAGGCTGCAACAAACCTGGGATAAATTTCTGGTATTGTGAAATATGTGTCTTAGAACATTGTGAGGCGATGATACGTGCAGAACGACTTTTCCAAAAATATTAACTTTTCATACAAATCAGTTTTGTGTATATCTCAGTTTAATTGTAAATGTGAATTCGCAAGAAGGCATTTCAGCATCCTAAGCTCATGGAGGTCTTAGAAGAAATGCAAAATGACTTCCTGCTTTGTTTATAATTCAAATATGTTCCACAGCTCCAACTTCAGTTTAGTTCTTAATTGTATTCTGGCTAATAATTTGTTGTTAGAAACATCATAAAAATAGCATGATTTTTCCACTGAATGCAGAGATCTGTACATTTAAATTCTGTGTCGAATCTGTGGATATTTGCTTTGCAACATGGTGACAGTTTTCAAAACCTGAGATTGTAATTCAGAAGAAGGCTCTAGCTCCGAGATTATGTATTATTAAGTTGTCCACGTGAAGGTCTTTATTTAGTCGTAACTTGCTGACAACTTTCAGTCTCTGTAAGGAAGTCACAGGGTTGGGCTCCAGGGCCTCAGCGGCTAGCTGGATCCCACCTTAGAGGTTCAGGGCCTCCCAGGACGTCTGGAAAGGTGCAGGAGGAACACAAGGGCACAGGGTACTGCCCACAGTTGTGTTCATGGATATGTATAACACAGAAATGGACCTACTGGCTCCACTTCTATAGCGGAATCACAAGAGATTAAAAATAGACCCTTTATTGCTGTGTCTTTGGTTATGTGTCATGAATATCACATACCGAGTTCCAATCCACAGGTGTATGTGCACGTGGGTGTGAGTGTGTGCATGTGTCTTCCTGAATATGCACAGGTCAGGATTCCTAGTCTAGCCCACCTCTGTCTGATTGTTGAAGGCGTCATCTCATGAGTGCTGGGGCTACCAGGCAGTTCAGGCTGATTCTTGCACCCCTCAGCCCCTCCCCTCTTCTCCAGACTAGACTCTAACTTTCAGAGGCTTAAGAAGAACTGAGGTGGGAGATTGCTAGCTCTCAGTGCCTGCTGCTCAGCTCTGGTGCCCCAAGATGGAGTGATCTGTCTGAACCTCAGCCCTCCTGACCTCCCTAGAGCTATTCACTTTGCCTTCTAGTCCCCAGCTCTGTCCCAGCCATAAGGTGACCCAGTCCTTGATCGCCTTCTGAGACCAACTTGGTTGACCAGCTGTCCAGGGTATCTGTCATCCTCAGTCACAAAGGACAGTATGGCTGCCCCTCACAGGGGGAGAAGGGCAGGGTTTGTGTCCCCAGCCCCTTGCAGAAGACATGCACGGCCCCATCCCCTCTTCAATGCCAGGGTGACACAGTGCCTGATGTACATACAGCTGGAGAGGCAGAGGGCTGGGACTCCCCATCTGGGCTCTCCAATGCCGTCCCATCCACCACCCCAGGAAGCAAATGGGCAAAGCCCACCTTCTTCTCCTTCTGAGATGACCCCCACTATCCCAAGCACACAGGATTCTAGATTGTGGATTCTAGATTCTGAGTGAGCTTGGAAAAAAACCATTGCTTTTTACCTATTGTTTAGATGAAGACTTGAAAGTTTGCAGAGGCTCATATTCTTATAATTGATATCACTTTTTCTTTCAGGAGCTTTCTCTGTTGGAGTTTCAGCATTTGAGTTTAAATCTAATCTGAGCCGGGTCCTGGCTCATTTGCTTTGTGTTGAATGATCACTGTGTGACAGTCCAGGGCAGTGAGCCCGAGCATCCCGGCTGTTTGGGTTGGAGAAGGGCAATAAGTTGCAAGAAGGGACAGAACACAGCATGCCCTCCTTGGTATTCTGCAGTGACCTCTATGTCTGTGGACAGACCACCAGCTCACCTGGGGCTTTCCTGCTTGCCCAGCAGGCCCAGGGCCAGTGCGGAGATCCCTGCTCTGTGCAGGGCTGGCTGGCTGCAGTGTGACTCGCCCCTGGCAAAAGCAGAGAGATGAAGGGGTGAAATGTCAACCACCCAGGGGAGGCCAAGATGCTCCGGGGAATGGACCAGACAGAATTAAATAATCCTTTCCTTACCTGGCACATATAATATCCATTTTTACATTTACTTCAAACAAAGGAATTTAAGTAAATTTTCAGTGAAAGTTTAACCAACTCATCAAAATACATGAAAGAAATAGAAATGGAGAATTGGTGCCTCCGACAATCGGTTGATCTCTACATCCAGGACTGACGGGAAGCCGGGTCCCACCTCGTGCCCTGGCTCTTGAGCCCTCAGAGAGCCCTTTAAGGTTTGAACCCAGTTTTCACGTCTGTTAAAATAACGAAAGGTCCAGCCCTCAGCAGAGCTGGGGGAGCAGCCTCCAGTCAGGGAGGAGGCGGCTCTGGGAGCTGGGGTGTGGCCTCTCACCAGCAGGGGGCAGTGTGGGGGCAGTGTGTCTTCAGCCCAAGCCCAGGAGCACAGAGCTTCCCTGCAGGCTGCCCTCCCAGAGGGTGGCCCCGTCACAGGGCCTCCTGTGGGTTATTTCTTGTTTTACCCTCAGATTGCAGTTGTGGTGTCTTGTTTTCTAAAGTGCCTTTTGCTCTGTGCTTTCCTGTGCTAAACTTCATGGCAGACGTGGGAATATTGAGTCCGCTTGGTTGGAAGCAGGTGAAATGCATGTGGTGAGAAGCCAGCTTTGGTCCTCGAGAGGCCTGGCTGATCTTCCAAGGACCACGGACCTTCCTCCTGAGCCTCGCCATCTCTGTTCTGCACCAGCCTCTTGTATAAGCTCAGGGGTGTTTCACGGCTGAGTTCTCCTCAACAGCCCTGGAGAGAGATGGGCGCAGGAGAGATTGACAGTAGATAAGCAGATAGATGATAGGTAGATGGTGGATGATAAATGACAGATGATAGACAGATGGGTGATAGATGATAGTGAGATAGGTGGATGGTAGGTGATAGAGAGATGATTGATAGATGTTTTGTAGATAAGGTAGATGGTAGATGGTAGATGATAGATAAGTGATAAATGATAGATGGTACGTGATAGATATAGATGGTAGATGAGAGATGGTAGATGATAGATAGTGGGCACAATTCGGCTTAATCTACTCCAACTTGACATTTTATGTAATTGGTTGATCTTGTCAGCCCCTCAAATTATTTTTCACATTTAAAATTTTCTCAGACTTTCTTGCTTTTGTTTAATCATAAACATCTCATTACATACAAGTACCATATTAAAAACCAGAGTAATTAACACCCGCATTCATTGGAAGGCACCGTCGTTTATGGATGGGAACCTTGTGCAGTCCTAGTGAGTGTTGGGCTCTCTCTAACGGTGTGCCCAGGGAAGCAGCACCACTGGGTCCTCATGCATGGGCGCCCTGGTGATCCTGGTTCACAGGTGAAGTCAGGGGATATTCTCACCTTTATTTTCATTCCAAAAGAAATTCATCACAATTCAATAAATAAGCTACTAGAATGGTGCTTGGGCTGCTTGAATGCACAGTCAGTGTGGGGAGATGGGACTTCTCTGTGCTTTGCATCCGCCCAGGGGCAGTACACTGTTGCGTTTCTCGTGACAAAAACACTCAGGGTCACTCCAGGTGAACTGGGCTGCGGGAAATAACCACACAAGAGACAGAGATAACTTTTTCTTCGGGGGTTCTGTGAAGTCTCTTCACGGACCCACAGAAAGAAAGAGAGTCCACATGCTGACCCCTTTTATTGAGGAGAAGCCATTCAAATGAGGCAAGGGGTCGGGTTTCAGGGGGCTGAGTCTAGCTTCGTGATGTCTGCTGTCAGCAGGTTGACTGACATCTAGGAAGGCCACACCCAAGGGCAGAGCAAGAGAAGGGGACACACAGAAGGTGATTCCATGGAACATTCTATCCCAAACAGGACAAAGGGGTAGGATTACAAAAGAACAGGTGAGGATAGCTCAATCCATGGGGATGCATTAAGACACATTCTGCCACTTCAAGGATCAGGGCAGCTGTCTAGGGCCACCATGAAGGTGACCAGATCACTACAAAAGTGACCGACAGAGCCTCTACTGATCACAGGAAGGAAAATGCTGGTCACTCAATGCAACCACCCCCCACAGTACACATTAGAGGTGGACTTCTTGTGAGGTTGGTCACGTCATCGAGAAGATGGTCTCGCCAGCGATTCTTCACCTGGACTCCACAACAGAGTTCCATAGCTCCCTTCACCTGACCCACGTGCACATTTAATGTATCTTATTTATTTCTGCATATTGTATGATATGTGTTGCTATTGTCAAGGAAATAAAGAAAATAATCTTTTCTCCATTAATCACTGCCAAGAAGCAAAATAAAAGATGTAAATATTGGTGAAGAGCAACAGACATTACTCTTTTGAAGACAGCATAGTCATTTGCAGGAAAGCCCAGGAGAATCTACTAAAATATAATATCAAAAACAATTAAGAAGGAGGATAATACAAAAATATATAAAAATCACCAGGTTCCTTTAAAATAATGAAGGAAGTTATATATTTGTACCTAAATGCCTTCTATAAATCAATGTTTATGTTGAAAAATGTCCCTTTCTTTTCCCGTCACTATTTGAATCTATAAAATGCTCATTGTTTCTATTGATCTATGGTGTTTTACTTATTAGGATCTTTTAAAGTGTAAGTTCTTAAATTATGTTGTGGCTAGAAAGTGGTGGTACCCTGCACCGATGTTCACCTGACCCATGTGACTTTCCCAAGGGGCTTGTCTCCATTTTGAGAGGCCTGGGAAGTTCAGGGGTATTCAAAATTACTGTGGTATTCGATGACTAAAGGCTGGTATTCTCGGTTCTAGAAGGATCCAGAGATTGTCCATTTGTTTCTCTACCCTTTGTTTATGTGTCCACTGCCAGAAACCTGTCTCCAGTGGCCTTGCCAGCTGGGCGTGTGCCAGCTCTGACCCATTTCCTCACATGGGACCTGCTTTACTCTCTTCACTCTCTGGACCATGGCTGGGGACGCACCAGGGCTGGCTTCCTGGGTGCACGGCCTGCCTGGTGACAAGGCACCCGGCTCAGCAGGGCTCAGGGCTCTGTGGTTACATCTGGCTGCACACGTCACTGTGCCCAGTGCTTTGCAGTTGTGTCCTCATGTCCTATGGGGTCCCTGTCCATGTCTCCCCAGTGCCTCAGCTAACTCCTGAGTCTTGGCCACCCCGTCCCCTCTGTCAAGTCGTGTTTGTTTGAGTCCAGAATCTGCCATTTACAGGCTGTGGGGTCAGCACCACATTATGTGACATCTCTTAATTTACTCGTGGGTGAAAGAGAGACCAGCAATACCCACCGCAGGGGAAGGAGGGCTGGCTCTGGCAGCGCCCCTCCTAACTGACTCATCATATCGTCACCATCATGAGTCCTAACTGGAAATTTTGTCTTAGCAGGTGACAGGCTAATTCCAAAGGGTCAGTGGCTGCTGTGCTCATCTGTGAAGCAGCTTCACTGGAACCAACGGGGATAGAAGGTCGTTTGACCTGAAAGGGAAGGGCAGCGGGCTGCTGCGGTGTGGGCCCCGGGGCAGGTTAACGTCAGCCCAAGGAGGACTTCTCCTGCAGGAGCCAGCCCAGAACTCCAGGCATGGGTGGGTGTGAAGAGAAGGACACAAAGCCCTCACAAATCCAGAGAGTGATTTCATTTTAGGAGTGTGCCAGTGTGTGGGCTTCTGTGTGCGGTTCACGCCCACGTGAGTTTCTGCTTCTGTGCATGAAAGTGTGAGTGTGAATGTGTGTGGGTCACGTGGTGTCTGTGTGTGAACACGTGTGTGTGCGTGTGTGCATGTGCTATATCCTTGCGGGGAGTCTGTGTAGCATGCCTGTGTGTGTGTGTGTGTGTGTGTGTCGAGTGTGTGGGTGTGAACACATATGCATGTCCATGAAGTACATGTATCCATGCGTGTGTGTGCAGGTGGTGCAACATGGCAGGAGTCAGGTGGCTGGGGCTGTCATCCCAGCACCTCTGCTGGCTCTGCCTGTGGATGTGACACCAGTGACATTCCAGTGACTCCCCACCCTCATCCTTGAGAAGGACGGGTGGTGTTGACTGTTCCAGGGGCCTGGGTCCCTTGCAGTCCACAGGGGCTTCCCATTCCCAAGATCCGAAGGCCTGGTGTCAGGTGGGACACTTCAGTCTGGCCCAAAGCAATGCTTGCAAGGAAGTGACACCTGGTAGAGGGAGGGGCGGCGCTGCTTGGAGATGGCCAGACCTTCCTTCTATCAAGCCACCACCCCCAGACCTCTAATACGACCTTCACTCAGGGCCCGAGTTGAAAGAGTGCCCCAGGGTCCACATGCAAACCAAGCTCCAAGCCAGCTGCATTCCCTGGGCCCAGCTTGCCCCGGCAGATCTGCAGGTGGGCACCACGTGGCCCACACACAGTGAAGCAGGGGCAGGTGCCTCCTGTTGGCACAACCCTGAGCCAGACCCCTGATGTCACCACATGTCATTCAAGTCCATCCAGGTACTCTGAGCATGGAGTTTCACTGTCCCCTGTCTGATGAGGGACCTGACACCCATACCCTGCTCAAGGTCACCCAGTGTGGAGCGGCAGGTGGAGTCACAGCAGCAGGCTCCTTGGGGTGGAAAAGTCACTCCGACAGCAACACCTTTCCTAAGACCCCTCCCCAGAACACAATCCAAGCTCCCTATGAGCAATGAGATCTTGGAGAAGGTCCCCTGTCCCTGAGGTTTGCTGTGTCCTCCGGTGGAAAGCCAAGGGAGTGATGGGTCACAGAGTTGGGATTTGTGACTCTGTGTTGTAAATGATGGCAATGCCCTTTAATAACCTTGACCTTGGGGAGAGAGAGCCAGAGCTCTGTGCTCTGAGGCGGAGAGAAGTCAGAGCAGGGGCCACATGTGATTCCTGAGCCCCTGCAGGACACCCAGGGCCCAGGCCTGAGCTGCTCTCCCTCTCACACCAACCTGGCCTCCAGCTCCCCTCCCAGAAGACCAAGGTCAACTGAGGTGCTGCTCACCTGTGACCCCTGAAGCCTGGTCTCTCCTGGCCGAGTTGGACCCGACCTTGACTGACACTCCTGCTCTGCACCCTGCTCACCCGCCTTGCTCCAGGACACCACGTACTCCCACCTTCCCCTCGTCGTCTCTATTTCCTACTACAAAACTTTCCCAGTGTCTAGAATCTCTTTAGTCAGAACAGAAAAAGCAACTCTGCTGCCATTGAGCTCTTTCGATTCCGCTACTCAGCATGATCCTAAATTACTCTAATATTTTTCATCCGTGACGGAAAAATACAAAAGGTGACAGACGAAATGTAGGTCATGCCAACTTTTTATTTTCTGGCCCAATAAAAGTGCAAGTCCTCTCAAAAAATCTTCCCCGGCTATTATAAATAGGGAGAAATAATGTAAAAGTGTGCTATTTGAGATTGGGCCATCGTAATCATTTTAAAGTGGTTACAAGCACATTTCTGAGTAAATCTACCATAAGCTGCCTGGAGTTGGTGTTGCCAAATACAATTCTGAGAAGCCCTTGGAGGGGAGAAGCATTGGCTGCTAAGCAAGTCGTTGGCGTGAGATGAGTTCAGTTGGAGATATTCACATGGATGATGCGGGTCCCAAAGAGTGAGGAAGAGGTGGGGCCTGGGGAGGGTATCTCTTTTGATGGTAAACCCCGACGTTCTAACATGTGATACCCAGTTCCAGCAGCAGTTGGATTTTCTACTCAGCATCCGTGTGGTCAAAGAAATTAGAACATTTAAACTAGGATTGAGGAAAAGACATTGTGCTTGTAGGTCAGTCCTTTGTTTAACAAGAGCTACGCATCTTGGCAACCCAAGGTCAGCAACCTGAGAAATCCCAAGGCCCACAGCTCAGCTGGGTTCTGCCAGTGTCTTCTGTAAAGGGACTGAGTGTAAATACCTGAGGATTTGCAAGCCAGGCACTTCCATGGCACCCAGCCTGCCCTGCACAGCACAGGGCGGTGGGAAGTCCCCAAATGCTCTACTCACCCAGTAGCCAGATGCTACCCCACCTGGGACTATGGCCCACTGACCCCGAGGTTGGGAACAGCCATCCATTTTTATCTGTCAATTCAGCATCTTTTACAAATGCATCTGGGAAGGAGAAGTGAATGCCACCTCTCTGCGCTGCTCCCAGGGAGAGACGGGAGAACAATCAAATCACCTTAGCAATTTAGTAAGAACCTGCTGGGAGTCGTTTTCCAAACTCAGTCCTGGTGGTCAGCGGACAGCATGGCCGAGCTGCAGGCAAAGGAGTTACCTCCGCTCCTCGGGGCAATGAGGATGTGGCTTGCCACACAGAGGTGCTGGTGACCCTCCTGGGGTTCAGAAGGCTGGAGCTGTCCCATTCAGGTGCCAGCTGGCCCAGGTCCTGCCAACTGGAACAGAGACACCTACCAGATGGTGCTCCTGGTCTGCAGACCCACGGCTCCATGCTCTCCTCCACCCCCACAGGGCCCTCCTCTGTCTCCGAGTCTCTTCTCTTCTTTTTTAGGTTCAATTAGCACGTAATAATTCTACATACGTGTGGGTACAGTGTGACAATTCGATGCATTTATAGTCTACAATATGTAATGCAAATCAGTGAAGCTGGAATTTCCATCTCTTTAAACCATTTCTTAGTGTTGGCGGTTCTTTACAGAATACATCATAAATTACTGTCAACGGTGGTCACCCCACTGTGCTGTAACAGTGCACAGTGACACCATTCCTCCTGTGTCCCCATTGTCCAAGCCCCTCAACCCCTCTTTTGTCTGTTCCTCTTCAGTCAGCTCCGAGTTCTCTCTCACACATGGGGGTGACAGCACACAGCATCGTCTCTGTGCCAGGCTTATTTCACTTGACATAATGTACACCGGTTCCATCTGTGCCATCGCAAGGCATGGGACTTCACTCTTTCTCATGGCCTAGTAATATTCCAGGGGGCCATGAAGTGACCCCGAATATAAACTCACATGCTGGAGATGGCAAATAAAAGCTCAGAAACACAAATCCCTGAGCAAACTATGGGGTCACCTTATCTTTCATGGATTTCTCTTATCTCCAGCAGTTTTACACCTTGGAAAATAAATTTCCTTCCAATTTAAGCCATTCTTATTTTGCAGTCAATGTGTAAGCAATTAAAAAAAAATCCTACTTGGTTCAAGGAAGAAGTGTTCCAAGCACATGGACCATCTATGCTGAACTGCAGGTGGGGACACTGTTGTCAACAGGGGTTGTGGGCCGCACGAGCACAGGAGTGGTCAGCACCCAGAAGCCCCAGCCACACCCCGGAGAGAACGGAGATGGGGTGCTGCTTTTGTTTCATTCTCTGGGCACCATCTGCCTGATGGGCTGAGCTCTGGGCCTGGAGCTGTGGGTGGCCCACCCCCCCTGCACCCAGAGAGCAACCACAGACCAGGGCACAGAGACGCACCCAGAGATACCGTGAGCCAGCGTGGGCGTTTGTACCCCACCCGACTCCAGGCCTCCAGAGCACAGGGCAGCCTTGGCTTTGCCACGTCCCACTATCCTGGGGCTGGGCTTACCCAGAGCCCAAGAAAAAGGTGACATGTGAGAATGAGAAAAATATCATCTATGTCAGAACAAATAGGACACCCTGGTGCCTTCCAGGACAGGTCATTGTAACAGGTTAGAACAAAGCAAGATAAATCCTGCTGTAGACCTATGTCACCACCTGGGACCAGAGCCCTCTGCCGTCCACCCAGAGCCCTCTGCCTCCCACTCAGAGCCCTCTGCCACCCACCCAGAGCCTTCTGCCTCCACCCAGGGCCCTCTGCCTCCCACCCAGGGCCCTCTGCCTCCCACCCAGAGCAGGGGTGAAGAGGAAAGCCACAGGATGGGCCCGGAGCTGGAGGGGCCCTTGCTTGTCCAGGTAATTGGCTCGCCTGAGAGAGAAGCACGGTGGGGGGGGGGGGCTTCATTTTAATAGATGATTTTCATTTTAGCTATTTTTTCCCATTACTGATGGATGTTTCTAAATATTGGAACAAATGATGAGCAAGAACCATACTGGTTACTTTTAAAGGCACTCGCAACCAAATGGGTCAAACCAATGGCCTTTATCCCAGATCCTGGGACATTAAAAGAAAAGAAGCTCTAAAGAAGGCTCCAAAGAATGGGACTGTTCAAATTGTTTATGGTTCACACTTGACTCTTGTGATAGAAAATAAAATGCTAAAATAACTAAAATCATATTAAAATATTTTTTAGCCAAAGTATCGGGGGAAGTTATTTATTGCACACCCATGCAGGGTTTGGATTCGGGTCTAAAGTTTACTTTGGAAGGGTTTCTGTCAGCTTCTGTTGAGCCCCCCGTGAGACGAAAGGCCACCTACCCTGTGTCACATCTCCTGGGCCATATCTCCAGGCATCTACCAGTGAGGACCCCCAGGGAAACGTCTCTTTCTCCTGTCTTCACTGGGTGACAAACTGCAAGAGGAATCTCTTCCACCTTTTGCAAATCTGGAAGGGAATCGGGCATCCTGGGGCGGCTGGGGCTGCCGGGACAAAGCACCCCAGACCGGGGCTCAGACGTCAGCAACGTGTTCCCTCAGTTCAGGAAGCCCTGCAGCCAAGGCCCAGGTTCTTCTGGGGGTGGCATCTGTGGAGGGTGCCCCTTCTGGCTTGTGGAGGACTCCCTCTCCCTGCTCCCTCTGGAGAGAGCAGCTGGTGACTCTGCCCCATCTCCTAGGGCCCCAGGGCCTACCAGTGGCCTCACTTCCCTAAATTACTTCATGACATTCCTTCTTCTAGATACAGTCACATTGAGGGTGAGAGCTTTGTCATACAAACTTGGGGGTGGGACAACATTAAGTATATAACAGATTACATTTTTAAACTTCTGGTTTCCTTGGACTTTAAGGTAGACAGCAGGTGGGACAAGCTTTAGGCCTCCTTGCTTGGCACTCTGAGGACGAGCAGTATTCAGGTAGAGGCTACGTGTTAAAGCAAAGCAAGAATTTGTGCTGGGCAGAGCAGGCACGGGGCAGGCACACCCTGAGCAGCCTGCTAGGTGACCACCACGTGTGGACAGTCAGACTCCTGTCACTCAGTCATGATCTGAAATGCCTGCTGTGTCCCCCTAGTCAATACAGTACCCCAGCACTAAGCCCTGGGAGGACAGAAACAGACTCCACGGACCCCTCCCTTGAAACCATCTTGCCTTGGGGCAGGATGTGGCTCAGGGGTGGAGATACTGCCTCTCATGCAGGAGGCCTTGGGTTCAACCCCCAGCACAGCAATAATAATTATAGTAATAATAATAATCTTGCCTTACTCACTTTATATTTTATATTTTCTTATTTATGTCATTCTATCATCTTTTGTCTTTAATCACCCAGATATAAAACTAAGTCTGAAATCTTTGTGATCTTCAGCTCAGCAAATATTCCATAGGTAAGTTACCAAAGCATGATTCCTTAAAAGCAAAAAAAATGATACTCAGTTATAACATAAATTGTTTTGCTTTAAGAAGAACACTTTTAAGAGAAGGAAAAGACAAGCCACAGACTAGAAGAAAATATTTACCAAATGTATTTCTAAAAGATTGGTATAAAGACTACACTAAGAACATTTAAATAATAGGAAAAAAATTCCTACCCAAAATGTCTGGGTAAGGTGGTGCACACCTGTAATCCCAGTTTGGGGAGGCTGAGGCAGAAGGACCGTGTGTTCAAGGCCAGCCTCAGCAACTCAGCAAGGCCCTAAGCTGCTTAGCAAGACCCTGTCTCAAAATCAAAGCTAACAAACAAAAGTAAAAAGGGCTGGTGTTGTGGATCAGTGATTAAGTGCTCCTGGGTTCAAACCCTGGTACCCCTGTATTCCCCCAAAAAAGACTTGTAACAAAAATATGGACCAAATATTTCAATACTCTAATAAGAAGATGCAATTCTGCAGTGAAAAAGATGCTCGTCACCATTTAGGAAAAGCAAATTGAAAGCACAGAAGTGCTGCAGAAGCTCCTTTAGAATGTGGCTGTGACAGCAATGCCAAGTGCTGGGGTGACTGGGTGGCGGAGACCAGGGTCCTGTGAGTGATCGAGGGAGCTGCGGGCACCCCAGGGACGGCTGGCATTTCCCATCGAGCTCACAGGTTAGGGCGGGCCCTCTAACCCGGCAGTTCCACTTTAGACAGTCATGAAGACAAATGAAAACACGTGTTCCCACGAAAACCGTCAGTGGATGTCTACAGTGGCTCTATTCCTGGGAACCCCACAAGAGTTCTCTGTCTGCTGATGGACAAGTGGCAGTTTGTACAGACGACGGAACAGGACTTGGCAATCAGGAGAACCAAGGTCACCTAAGAACGCAGCTCAAGGTGCATTTAGACATAGGAAGAAAGTTAGAATAAAAAGGCCAGTACCCATGACCCCCTTGTATGACTTTCTGGAAAAGGTGCTGCCATAGGAAAGAGAAACTCAGTGGCTGCAGGGTCCGGGCAGTGGGCCAGAGGTGAGCAGGAACGGGTGGGGGAGGGGAGGGGAGCAATGGCTCTTACACCTTGGTGGCAGTGACCTCACACCTACTTACACTGGCCAAAACCCAGAACTAGTGTGAACTGGACCACAAAAATAAAGTCACCGTCACCTCCAAGACAGAGCCAATAACAGAGGCCAGGCTACAGAGGAGGACCCTCTTGTGTTGGTCTTGTTGCCCCAACGGCAGCTTAGCCAGTCTCCCCAGAGCCCTTCCCGTCCCACACACAGGTCACTCATGGATGCAAAGCAAAGGGTCATGGTGCATGCTTGGTGCTGGTCCTGTCTCTGTCCTCACGCACGTTGGGACAGCGGTGTGTCCTCCTTAAGACCTTCCCTGGGGAATCCATCCTCTTTCTCTACAGCTAGATTCCGGGCACCTCTTGGTTGGGGACTTACCGTCTCCCTCTTGGGTACCCTCAGTGCAACCTGGTAGCCCCCTGGACCTTGCAGCTGCTCTGTTCCACATTCCAGCTGGCTCTCCCACCCGTGCTGTTTGCTCAGGCTGCTCTCCCAGGGGAAGGGGCTCAATTCAACCCAAATTTCCAGGGTACAAACAAAACGGAACCAGGAGAAGCCACCGAGTGACATTTTACCTACTAAGCCTATGGTCATAAATATCTTTTAAATATTGGAATATTCTTCCTCATTTCTAGTCTTCCCAGCAAAACCAAGAACTTAGGATTCATGTATAATCCCTGCTGTGTATAAAGCTTGGTTTAATGCAATTATTTTTTCAGTTCCTGGATGATCCACAGCAGAGTCAACACATTTCCCTTCCTTAAGATGCTGCCAGGTTGTGATTCCGTTTACCAAGTCATATTCCACATCAAATATTCACCTTTAGAAATCAGGGAACAAAAAGAACTGACTTTTCCAAGCTCATTAACCAATGCCAGTCTTCATGAATACTATACATGTGAATCCAGGGAGGAGACGGCCGTTTGTATGGAAGGAGAGTAAATTTTGCATTCTCTGACATTTAAAAGAATAGTCACAGTATTTATGTCCATAGTGTGCTTCAAATCAGAATGCTTTTTGAGGATAACTCAGAAATGACATTTGCTTATTTGTACTTTAGGTTTTGTGGCTTACATGGGTGATGCATAATTCATGGCAGAAATCATTTGGCTCCAGAGAAAGTAATTTAGTTTATCCCTTCCAATGTCACTTCCAGCACACGCGTGGCCAGCTGTGTGGAACAGGGCTGGGGTGCGGATATGTGTAGAGCACGGGAAAGTGGGACGGGACCTCAATATGATGCTCTTCGAGTGTTTCCATTAATCATTTTGCTCATTGTGGGAGATTCCTGATTCATATGCTCCAGATGACACTCGTTAGTCACAAGCAAATTGAGACACTGACATCACTGGCCACAGGAGAAAGGGGACCAGGATGTCTTTCTCATACTGAAATCTTCATGCTGGTCATAGCATGGAGTACGTGGTGTCCTCTTACCCAAGTGGCAGCTCTTGGAACTGTACTTCAGGTCTCCTGGAGTCAGTTACAGACAGGGAAACCTGCATTTCCAAAGCTGCAGCCTGATGGACAGCCCTCTGGGTCCAGCAGTGCCCAGCATGTGGACAGGGCCCAACACCCAAATGTTTAACAAGACCACACTTTGGAAGACTCCCAGACATGCTGACATGTGTCCCTGGCCCCAAATGACCCTCCCAAGAAGCCCAGTCTGTCAAACCCCACTGGCCGTAGTCACTGAGTTGACTGTGCCTAGAGAGGGGTGCCGATGGGTGGTGACGCAGGTTCCTGCTTCTTTCCTAGGGTTGAAAGACCTGGCATTTGGTGACCAAGGTGTGTCTTTGCCTCCTAATTCTTGCTGCTATCTGGTAAGGAAAGTTACGTCCCAGGAGAATGGCAGAGAAACGGGTTTGGTTGGGGACAGAAGAGGAGAAATCAGTGCTGCCAGGTACAGCGTTAAGCAGCCCCTGCTCTGAGCACAGTAGGGCTCCACAAACCCTGGGCTCGGGGCTGTCCGTGGGCGGTCCTCAGCTCAGCGTCACCAGGGAAGGCCTTGAACTATCTGAAGCCAGGCTGGGGTGTGGCTCACTGGTAAAGCACTCACCTAGCTTGCACGCCCCGCCCCCCAAAATTATTTGAATCCAGGGCTTTCCCTCCAGAGGGCCTCCATCATCCATCTGAGCCAGAAGCAGAGCAGGGTGCCTATCACACTCCCCAAAATGGTCCATCCACAAGTATTTGCACTCCAAGTGCAACAGGTACCACATTTATTTTACTTCTTCAATACAACCCAGTCTGGCTCAGCATCACAACACCGGCTGGCAGGAAGTGCAGTCTAACCGTTGGGACGGTCTCCTCCCCCCTTCAGGAAGATTGCGATGGTCCTGGGGTCGAGAACGGCTTCTGAAAGAGGACGCTGTGCATGCTCAGGTGACATGGTGGACAACATAGCCACCAGTTCACTTAACAGAAGGGAGAGCGAGACATCATCGCAAGGCCCTCTCAGGAAGGAACGTGGGCTGTGACTTTCTGTCAACTGTCCTTTCCTCTGGACATAATTAAGAGACTGGTTTCTAAAGAAGCAAAGCTGGGTTTTCCCAGAGAGAAAGAGTCCTGGTGCCCAGCTGGGGAGAGGCTCGATGGGAAGGAAGATGGTTCTTGATGAGAACATCCAGGGAGAGCTGTTGACCTCCTATTATGAATTAGATAGAAGGTGTCCCCTAAATCGCCTTTGTAATGCAGGAGGTGAAATGATTAGCTTATAGGAGCTGTGACCTGATCAATGGATTAATCCATTTGATGGGGTAATGATTTGAATGGACTAACTGGGTGCTAACTGTAGGCAGGTGGTGTTTGGCCGGAGGAAGTCAGGTCACTGGGTGTGTCTTTGGGCTTTATACCCATGCCACCGCGCCTCTCTCTCTCTCTCTCTCTCTCTCTCTCTCTCTCTCTCTCTCTCTCTCTCTCCCTCTCCCTCCCTCTCCCTCCCTCTCATCCCTCCCCACTCCTGCTGCCATGAGCTGAAGGCTATCTTCTGCCATAGGCCCTTCCACTATGAAGTTCCACCTCACCAGGTCCCACAACAAGAGAATCCGTCAACCATCCACTGAGCCTCTGAAACCATGAGCCATTTTTCTCTTCTAAGTTGTTCTTCTCCGGTTTTTTGGTCACAGCAGTGAAAAGCTAACCCATCCCCTGACAAAGTAGGTGGCCGTCGGGTTCCTTGACCGTGGTCTTAACAGGACAAGAGCTGATTGCCTCTGAGCAGATCCTCTCGCCCCATGACTGAGCAACTAGGAATGGCAGCCTTGGTGCACCAGAGGTGTCCTCAACCACGGTGGACAGTGTGAGGCCAGGGTGCTTCAAGCCCACAGCACTGAGGGAAGATGACCCTCCTAACCACCATGGTGGGACTTTCTGCCAACCAAGACCATGGGATGGACGCCATTTAAAAACATAGGTAAATGTGGCCTTTGTTGTCTGTTGAGTGTATATTCAGGCATCGAGCTGGCGGGGCAGTGCCATGGGCAGAACGTCTTCCCAACACCGCATGTTCATTCAGTAATCCCCAGGACACAAGGCAATACATCTCATGACAGGACCTTGTAGATGTAGTTGAGGGTACACACCCAGGTGGAGAGCTGATCTTCAACTCCCCAGGGGGGGATACACCCAGTCACATGACCCTGGAGGGCAAAGGGCTGTCTCCAGCTGGAGGCAGAACGTGCCCAGGAGAGGTCCCATCCAAAGCACCATGGAGGCTCCCCGTGTCACCCAGATGTGTGATGAAGAGACAGGAAATGTGGGTGGCTGGGTAAGCTGAGGAGCTTCCCACGGACACCCCCAGGGAAGCGGGGATCTCAGCCCTGCAGCTCCAAAGATCCAGATTCTGCCAATAACCCGAGGGGCTGAGAAGTCAGGTCCCTCCAGGAGCGTCCAGAGGCAGTGAGCTCAGAGGAAGGAGGGGGGCCCTGGACTCCCAACCCGACAGAACAGCCAGACAATAACCTGTGCTGCTTGATGTGGCTCCATTGCCAGCAGAGATGGAAAAGCCACGTAGGGAGGGACACTGAGCCTTAGAACCACCTGCAGGCAGCACAGGAGGGGTGGGCTGCACCCTCCAAGAGGGCGCTGCTGCCCGCCTCAAGTTCCTTCATCCCTTAGGGCATGTGGGCTGAGCTCTCCAAGCCCTGGAGAGTCATCCTGTAGGAGGCAGAGGGACATCAGCTCAGGAGGTCCCCACCTGGATGATTGGCCTCTGATTCAGAGGAGCGGAGGGGACAGTGGATACAAGTCCAAATCCTGAAATCCAGGGCAGAGGAGGCAAGCACCTTGCGGGCGTCTCCTTGTCTAGCACTTAGAAACAAAGGTTTCCCTTGGTCCACCTGTGTCATGCAGGTATTTCTTCAGAAAAAAATTCATTTTCATTGTTTAAATAGGAAGTAAAAAAAGTCAATTACATGACAAGGACATTTTTAAAGGCTAATTTAGTGAAAATTGTATGAAAAAAGTGTAGAAAATTATTTTTCCCTAGCAGTGTAGATTTGAGTTTTCTATTTATATGCAAATGTTGGATATCTGAGCCTATTTTATGTTTTACAATTTTGAAATATTACCTATTTCATAAACCTTAGATTAATGAAGTCCTGATAGGACAGTGAGGCTTTTGGAAAACAGTTTTAGGAGAAACATTCTGTAATGTAAATTTTTTAACAGATATTTCTTCACTCTGCAAACAGCCACAAGGAACATTTTAATTTTTAGCTCTAATGTATTCTGGGTATTTTTTCCCCTTACATTACTCTAAAGATAGTTTTATCCTTTTTTTTAAGAAAAACAATTACATTTTAAATAAGAATTTAAAAAGTAAGTCCAGTCACTTGGAAGCCAACATTCCAACTTTGCCTGGACAATCTATCAACTTCTACCCATGTAATGACCTTGGGTTTCGGAGGATTTTAGCAGCCCTTCAGTATTTCCCTGTGTTTTATTGGATTGGTTGCACTTTAACTGTATTTAATGGCTCCTATAGAAAAAAAGTATATAACTCAGATTCTTCTTAATTTCTGGCTAATTGGCTGCTTCGGAGTGAGAAATGGCAAAGCACTTGGGCTGATGTGGAGGGAAGCCCCAGGGCAGCTGCTGTTTGCAGAAAGTTCTCCTGTCCTTTCCCGCCTTGCTGAGGGGACACCCCAAGCTGGACATGGCCTAGCTCCGGGGGCTGAGTGCTGCTGTCAGGCAAGGCGGAGAGAACGGGCACAGAGACATCGCCTCTAGTTCCTCACATGTTTTCAAATTCTAGCAGAAACCCCAGGACAGCCCTGCTGCCAAGACTGGACCCAAGGACAGGCCACTGTGGCCAGTTAAAGGTGGGATTCTGCAGCCTCTCCAGACAGGGCCCTGCTGGGTTGAACTTGCTTCTTAGAAAGGTACAAGCACACGTGGTGAGTTCTGATCCATTACTGTTCAATGTCCAGAGAAAAAGTGTCACCGTCACTCCCTGGGCCCACGCACAGCCCTCCCAGGCCACCGGGGTCTCCCCAGGCCCTCTGCTGAGTTCGCCTGATGTGCCACCTGCTCAGACCCCTCCCCGTCCTTTTCATACCTTCAGGCTTAGTGACACTTCGTGCTGGGACGTTCCTGTGTGAGATGGAGCAGAGAAGAGCCTTGGATAGACCTGGGTACCTGGATCAGACTTCAGCTGGTCTTTGCAGGAGGACGTTCCCTGGCCACTTCTAGGGACACCTACTCCTCTACATGCCCCAGCTTGTCTCTCAGGTCCCTTCTCCCTGCACCTGATAAGAAGCAGATCTGGGTCTTACCAGCCATGGGTCAGAGGATGTAAGCAGCGGGGTTGGAGTGCTGCCTGCCCTGGGTCCCCCTGTCCCCACAGGGTCTGCCTCAGACAGGCCACAGTGTCTTCCAGGCTGCCCTTTCTGGGGCTGTGCTTCCCTGGGCACTGGACCCCATGCTTTCTTCTTCTTTCCAGGCTTTGACAGAAGGAGACCCCCCGCCCAGAGCAGCCCCATCCTCCCCACTCAACCTCACTAAGGAGACCTACCAGATGTGGTCCTCTCTAGAGGAGGGCAGTAAAACAAGCCAGTCAGTTTGTCCTACACTTTTAGTTATTCCTTAGCCTTTCCAGCAGGGTCTGCTTGTCCTCTGAACAGCAATGATAGGGAGAAGAGGAGGAAGAGGCTCAGTGGCCACGCCCCCAGGGCCCGGGCAGGGCGATGGCCAGCAGATGCAGGCTCTGTGCACAGCACACTCATTTTGGCCACCTGGGTGTTTCTGTGTATCCACTAACACCTTTGAAGTGTAAGAGTAAGGGACAACACAGACCCTGGATTTTAGAGCTATAACAATTAATCGGGGGCTGGGGTATAGCTTGGTGGCAATTGCTTGCCTAGCATGCACGAGGCCCTGAGTTCAGACCCAAAACAACAACAACAACAACAACAACAAAACAAGACTTCTTCTGCAGAGGCTTGAAGATGACCCAGGAGAGAAGATGGGATTCATCATGTCCACCCAGGAGAGGGATGCATCCCTGCTTGTCCTTTTAGCTAGGTCAGTTTGGGTGGGAGGATCAAGACACCCCTGTGTCTCTGGGTGCTGGGTGCACGTGGGACGTGGTGCCAGTACCAAGCACAGCCCAGAAGCTGGCCAGTCGATGATGTCTGGGCACGTGGTCCTGAGACAACTTCTCAGAACTTTCCAGAGCATGGTGGGGCATCAGCTGGCCCAGGCAGTCACCTGAGTGGCTTGGACAGTCCCATGGAGCTTTCCGAATGATGCTAACTTCCAAGCATTCAAGAACAAAACCAAAGGTACAAGAGAGTCACTCAACCTGAGGTGTCACTCACCAGTGACACGGCAACCAAAGGCATGAAGGGACAGACTCTCAGAGCAGGTTGTGATAGACAGGCGGAGACAGAGGACATGCATAGACCTCCTACCACTATGTGAATATCTGAGAACTAAGATACAACCTCACGTTTATAGAAGGTATAGTCCAGCCTACAGTGACCAAGGTTTAGTTTTCCTGCCTCGCTGGAGTAGAGGAGCTTAAAACACCTGCTGAATGGCCTGAAAATAAGGAAGGCTGCCTGCCTCTGTGGGCGGAGTTAACGAAGCTTCAGGACCCCAGGGGCAGCCTCCAGGGGAGGCGGGTCTCCACCCTCCTGCTGGCAGAGTGGGCAGCTCCACCTCCTCCTGCTGGTGGGAGAAGACGGTTTTAAACTGTGTCACCTCCCTATTCTATACCGTAACAGCATGATGACATTCGTTAACACCGTGTCAATGAAGCTCACCCAGTGGCCATGGGCTCCACACGCAGCTACCACCTCAGCTGACCCCAGGAGGCTGTGGAATGGCCACCTTGCTCTGTTCATGGAAATGTCATTTAATATTTTTTCTGCTCCAAGATTCAAGCTCTGGGCAAAGCATCAAAGCTGTGGTTGTGTTTATACAAGGAATGTAAATATTAATAAGCCCAAGAGAGAAGGTGGCCGGTGGCAGGTGGGAGGGAGCCCTGGTGCACAGGAAAGAGCAGGGATGTCGGCACCTTGTGGTCACCAGTGGGCCAGAGTGTTGTAGGACAAGAGGTGGCTGGAAGTCTGGTGTTTTAGGAGGACAGGAAAGGCCCAGTAGAAGGGTCAGTGGAGGTGATCTTGCCCCCAGCGCCCTTGCAGAGCTGGGTGGAAACTGGAGATACCCCAGAGGGGGACAGCCTCATCCTTCACGGGAGAGTGGGTGGACATCTTAGGACGTCCACAAACGTGGAAGTGGCATCCTCAGCTCATCATTCCACCCAGAGGAGAGCCCCGGGGAACTGAGAGCTTCCGAATTTCAACAGCCATGCTCCAGAAGCAGGAGGTGGGTCCGCAGAGGCATGGACTGGAGCCTGATTTCCCCTGGGCCTCAAGGAGTTATCGTGAGCACTGGACCAACTCAGATGTGTTCGTCCTAAGTGGGGGGGGGGGGGCAGTCCTGCTCAGCTTGACAGGGATCAGTGTTCTTGGAAGCCAAATATGCGTTATTTTTAAAAATACAAAATATTTTAACATTTCTAAACCATGAAGTACCATAAACATTACAAGACTGTTGCCAGCTCTCTGTTTCTACCTCTCCTGTTTGTCGTGCGTGTATTTATTTTGGGTGCTATGGACCTGCATCCCAAATGTACTCACTTTCCATGGAGGAAAAGCTAATCTTCCGTGGTACGTTTCTTTCTTACACTACAGTGTAAAGTTTAGAGTCTGATTTGAAACGATCATCTCCTTCCTGGACGGTGACATTTGGTGCCCTGGGGAGGCCCCCCCAGCACGTACCCCTCAGGTCTGTGCTCAGGGCAACCTGGAGTGACAAGACAGACTTCCAGGCCCTGAGTGTAACTTAGGTCTCTGCCGGTTCCTAGTTTTGCTGTGAACATTGTTGGGCGAGATTCCTCCCTAAGCACTGTGCATCCTTAGATCCTATGTAAAGAGGTGTTTTGATGCATGCAGACCTCCATGCTCACTGCTGGGGCGTAGGAGCTCCTGGTTTAGCCTGTCCCCTGGCACGCTGTGCCCTGCGGTTGGCATTTGTGTGTTGTGTATGGGGCAAGTCCCGCCATGGTCTTGCCTGCGTGTCCCTGGCCTGGTGAGCGAGCACCGCTCCTCCTCCTGCTTGTCCACCCGCCATCTTCTTGGTGAAGTGTCTGCTCAAGCTTTTTCTCATCATTTTCTTTTGCTTCTGCATGATGGGTGTTTTCAATCTATTTGATTTTTTTGTGTCAGTGTGTTTGAAAACAATTATATATTATGATTAATGTAAGTAATAGTTTTTGTGATACACGAGGTCGGATTCCTTCTTCCGTGTCTCTCGGCCACTTGACTGTGTCCTCTGTCTCTGGACCTGTAGACGTGGACAGGGCAGATGCAGTGGACACAGTGGTGCAGGGCTACAGGTGGCATGTGGCTTCATTTTGTAATATCCTTGCCCCCTCTTCCTAAAGAACTCATTAAGGTGCCAGCAGCCCCAACTCTGTGCAAAGCACTTTGACGATTTTTCTCATGTACCATCCCTTCACCTGTTGTGACACTGGACTTCTCCTCATTGATTTACAAGTGTGTGCTATGTACAGGAACATCAGCCCTTTGTCTCGTCATTCTGGGGAGTGTCCCCTGGGGACTGGAGTCTGTCTTTGGGGTCTGCTTGCTTGGATGCTCCTTAACGAACACAGTGCACCTCAGGTGGGGCCCGAAGCCCACATCAAGTCCGAGATGTCAACCTGGCCATTCCTGCACTGGTGGGTCCCTGATAGCTGTGTTTCCCTGGTGACAATAATAACCTCATCCAACAGCAGAAATGGAAATGCAAGTGAACAGGACTTCACGGGGCTCTTTACATAATAGAAAACACCAGAGACCCAAATGAAGAAAGTACAGATGTCCTGGGTCTAGGCTGCTGTCCCTTGTTGAAGTGTGTGCATAAATATCAGAGAAGGAAGCGTGAAGTTGGAAATGAAAATAGATATTGAGCACAAAGTAGCCCCATATCCAGGCTGCTGAACAATCTAAACATTTCTGCATAATATTATCAAACATTGGCAGGAGGGAGCAAGAGGGTCTCGCCACCTCTTCCTGCCAGCCCAGGCCTCTGTGCACACCACCTGCATTCAAGAACTCCAAGTACAGGAATGGTGCCTGAGGGGCCTGCAGACCCCGAGGTTGGGGGCCAGCCTGGGCCGGAAGATAAGCCTGGCAAAGGTGGCTGCAGGGGCGGGCCCAGGATGTGTCCTTCACACACGTGGGCCCAGGCAATCCTACTGCAGTGGGCTCCAGGCTGGCCGAGCCTTCTCTGAACTTGACTGTGAAGCTGGGGAGGATGCCAGCAGAGGTAGAGCGTCCCTCGTCTGAAACGCTTGGGACCAGAAGTGTTTCTCTTTGGATTTTGGAGGATTTGGGGATTGTTGGGATAGTTACATAGACTTTACGGCTGAGCATCCCTAATCCACAGATCCACAATTAGAAATGCTCACGGTGTCTACCCCAGAAGGGTAACCAGCGGATGATGGAAGGGGAACCCAGGATGGGGAAGAACGAGGGAGAGACAGGAAAAGCCTGTGTCACCTGGATGTAATTGACACCGGGTCCTTGCTGGTCCTTGCAATGATGAATGCTTTGCACCAATGGGTGACATTAACAATGGTTCAACTAAATGGGGGTGCATGGAACTTTCTAGTGTTCTCACAACTTTTCTGTAAATAACATTATAAAATTATTATGAAATAAAGTTTATTTAAATTTTAAGTCATGTAAGTAACCCCAGGAGGCTTTTTTTATGTTGTTTTTAAGACTTTAATCACATTATTGGCTCATGATTTTTTGTAATGGTTTTAATAATGCACAAATTTAAGCCTGGGTATTATCCTCTGAAGACCTTCTTGGATACACACCCCACACGTTTGGTAGAAGTTGTTATCATTCGTGTTATATTATAAAGAGTGCACGGTGGAAAACACTGCTAGTTAAACAGGAGGTGCTCAGCTCAGGCATTCACTGGAAAAAATTAAAACCAGCACAGAAAATTAGCAACATGGAAATGTGAAACAGCAAGAGCACTTTATCTTATCCCATGGCTACTTGAAATTGGGAGAACCAGTCTTTCTTCAATTTTTGACACCTCTGCCTCCAGCACACAGGATGCATGTCCCTAAATGTAAATGTCACCTGCTGTCTGGCTGGGTGATGTGGAGGCCCTGGGGGAAGGGGAGGAGGCCAGCTCCTCCCTGCAGGGGGCAGGCCTGAGACAGTCCTGGTGCCTGTAGATCCCTGGACCACACTGCAAACACTGAGTAGGCACCTGCCACCTCCAGGCACCAGGTGAGAGGCTGAGAGAAAGCAAAAGTGAGCGGCCAACACCCTACTCTCCTTGCACAAAAACAGGGACAGATCATAGAAAATTGGTACTTCTAGCAAACATAAAGGTGCAGAAGAGATGCCGTGCCCAGGCACCACTGTTTCTGCCCAGTACCTAGTTCCTTGATGTCCCCTCTACTGCTCTTTGGGGACCCACCCCTCCCCACACTTAATTCTTGTGGCCTTAGCAGGCTTGTGACAGAGGTTTCCTAACCCTGAGGCCACAGTGATTGGATTCAGAGATGGGACTGTGACTCCAGATGCCCAGGAAGCTCCATTTCTGGATTTTGTCTGCAGTTATGCAGAAATAGGATGTTCTTTCCGCTTAGTTTGCAAAGTCAGCGGGAGATAACCCTGACCAGTCTGGAGTTGTCAGAAGCCAGCATTTGGAGAGAACTTGGAAATAAACCAACAGAGAGACAAGCAGGTCCCAGAGATGGAGAGAGAGAGAGAGAGAGAGAGAGAGAGAGAGAGAGAGAGAGAGAGAACCCTGTTCTCATTTGAGCTTCTGGACCCAGCCATTCCTGCAACCAACTAGGACTTTATAAAGCCAGCAGCATCAGCTTGCAAATGCTGGTGTGACCGGCAAGCACAACCTCACAGCTTAAAACCACACGGACATGGCTTGAGCTTCTGGGGGCCAGAAGTCAGGTCAGTTTAGTGCTCAAGTCTGGACAGCCAGGCTGCTTCCCCTCAGAAGCCAAAGGGGAGCATCTGTGTCCTGGCCCTTCTCCTGCTTCCAAAGGCCACCTGTCCTTGGCTGTGGCCCCTCCCCCACCTTCAGAGCACTTCACTCTGGCCTCAGCTTGCACCCTGGCCTCTCCTTTCCTTTGTATTTTAAGTGGACACTCCTGTTTCCTCCCATCAGGATCCAGTGGTTGCACTGGGTCCCCCCAGATCTTCCAAGCCAGCTTCCCCCTGCTGAGAGATTTAACTTGATCCTATCTGCACAGTCTTCCTGGCATCCTCTCAGATCCCAGGAAGTGGGCTGTGGACATGTTTGGGCAGCCTTGACTCTGAGTGCCCCATTATTCATGTCTCCCCTTTTTTTCCTTCTGGTATGAAGCTGGTTGAGTTTAGTTTCCTTGTGCACAACCAAAAAAATAGTGACACATGTTTTAGAGAAAGAAATCACTGAAACCGTGCTGATCCAGGGAGGTCTTTATAGAAGAGCTGGCCCTGAGCTGAATGAAGTATGTGGCAAAGGAGGAGAGTAGATATGTGAGCATGGGTGTGGCAGTGGAAGCTCCACTTAGGTAGGACCTACACCTACCCCGGGGTTCACCTGGCTTCACGCCTCCTTGAAGCCTATGTGTGGATGGTGCTCGTCTTCCGCTCACGTCTACCTGCTCCAAACACTAATTTAAGCCAGCACTCTTTGCTTGGGGGCCTCTGAAAGAGCCATACTCCTGACTCCCTCATTCCCAGGCATTCTGACTACACAGCTTGGCTTCCAGCTATCGGTCCTTCAATGACTCTGACTCCTCCATGCTGGAATCCTCCAGAGCCATCCTCCAGGTAGCCTGGAGTGAGCAGGGTGATGCACAGCTGAACTTGTCTTGCTATCAACACCAGCATGAGGGAGAAGGTTGAGGATGGAGGGGAGGATTCGGGCCTCTACGGACAAATGGCTGTCAATAAATGTCAGGGATGTAAACTCAGTCCCAAGGCACACATCAGAATGGGCTGCTTAATATTCCAAAAGAGCCACCCATTCAGGAGGTTCTGGGAAAAACCTTCTCTTACAAATGCATAATCATCACAGGCCCCTTCAAAGCAAGGATAGAAGAGATTCATCCACTGATGGACAGTGGGGTACCAGACAGCAATGAGCCCCGAACAGAGCACATCACAGAGACCAGGGTCAGCATTGGGGGGCATCTGGTGCTCTAAACTAGGTCTTTGCTCACCTTGAGTGTGTGCGTGTGTGCATGCGTGTGTGCACGCATGTGTAGACTCATGCTCACTCATTTGACACCACCTGTGTGTGCCTGTCATCCCATGCTGATGTCATTTTCTTCTGCAGGAAATACAGGATAAATTGACAAGGAACACTTCCTACTTGAAAGACAGAGCTTGTCTCAGGCTTTAGTGTCTCCTGGGTATTTCCAGAAAGTGTGTTCTTAACACAAAATGCTCTTGAAGAGACACAGTCTGTCACTTGCTGAAGTTACATTCTTCTTGCCTTGGGTCCCTTCCAGGGGTTCGGAAACAAAGCTGGATTTCCCACAGGAATCTGCTCCTACCTTACCTAAAATTCCAATGCCTCCCTTGGAGGGGGGTTCACAAGATGTGTACCTGGCCAATCAGCAGGAGCCATGCCGTTGGCTACAATGACTGGCTGGAACGCTCATGCAAAAACCTGGTCATGTGCCCCAGTGCTAAGTTCTTCCAAGGGGGCTTTATGCACAGGAGATGTCGTGTGTCCCTTGCTGCAGCCTGCACAGGTTTGTGGACGAGCTTGCCCCCTCCCACACAGGACTTCCCAGAGCCTCCAGGTGCACAGAGGAGGCACCCAAAGTGACCATGTGCACATCTGAGGCAGGTATGCTTGGATTCCCGGGATGGTGGGAGCTGGACTGGGCCAGATGGGCAGGGAGTACCAACACAATGGCATCTCTGCCACTTCCTCTAAGGACCCTGTGCTCCCACCTCCTGCCTCAGGCCTTGAGTGTCCCATCGAGTTACAGCCCTGACTTGGCCATTTCCCACAAGCAGACCTGGCCTGCGAGGCATGCTCACAAGGTAGTGTCACTGTGTGGGCAGTCACCCACTGGCAGTACTGGCCCAGACACATGGCCACCTGAGCTACTCAATCTGTTGGAGATTGGGAGTCAGAAAGGCTCACAGACTAAATTAAGATGCTCAGATTGTGTGTCTTGTTAAAAACCTGTAGCAGGAGGTGAGGAGAGCATCACAGGGTCACTCAAATGTCCCCACAGCCATGCTCAACTCAGGAGCAGACACCCAGGTGCCCATCACCTCAAGAACTGGGACTCAAGGATGATTGTGTCCATGTGACAGAGTGACATTCAGCAGTCCAGGAAGGCAGCACTGGAAAGCTCCTGCAGGGGTGAGCTACATGTCCCCAAGGCCGTGACAGAAGCCACGCAGGGTGACCAACTGAGAGGAGATGCTCAGAGCAGCCAAATCCATACATTTGGAAGATAGAACAGAAGTGTCCAGGCTGGAAGGATTGTGGGACATGAGAGTGACTCACGCAGGGAGTGACCAATGTGCCTTATAGTCACATGATGGTGCTGCTCGCTGTTCTGTGAACGTGCCAAATCCCTGGATCCTGCACGGCCAGCGGCCACTACTGTGGAACCAGAGGGTACATCCACAAGGATGCCCTTATAAGAAAGCAAGAAAGAGAGAAGGTTGACATGCTGGTGACAGGATGCAAGGGAGGGCCTGCCTGCCTTGGTGTTGAGCAAGAGGCACAGCAGAGGAAAGGGTTCAGGTGAGGGGACACGTGAGCTGGTGCATGGCCGTGTCCTCTTGTGTCCTAGGAGTTTCATAGATGGACATGTTTTTTCTCGGGTATTCGGCAGTGTGCACTTTGGTTGTGTATTCAGAGTGTCACAAATGCCGGCATCCGTTGTGCCCTTGAGGGTTTAGCCTCTGCTCTCCACCACTGTCCATCCTGTGTAAGTGGTGGTCACCCGCGCTGCCTGTGGGACACGCCCACCCCACTTCCCTCCCTCCTCCTCATCTGTTCCCCTCTCTCATTTTCCACATCAGAGTTGAAAAGTCTCACACAGCACAGCCAACACAAGCTGCCACTGCTCCTTCCTGAGCCGCAGGTGGGTCTTCAGTGTCTCTCTGATGGAGGGACATTCTGTCATCTGGAAGAGAAGGTGACCCTGCCCCTGTCCCTTCTGTTGAAGAAGCCTCAATATCCTTCATCCCTCTCTGTTGATTCTCCCTAAAACTGGAGAGTGGCCAGTGGCCTGAGGGAAACTATGTCCTTCAAATGACACCTGCCAAATGTGACTTCTTCATTGAAGGAAGCCCCACAGATTTCAAAGGGCTTCCTACGAGATCAGGGTCCGGCCACGTGGGCATCTTCTGGCTGGTTCTCTGACCTTGCTGGGTGTCCCTTAGCTTCCGACATGAGACACCAGGCTCTGAGGTGACTGAGGGTCCAATTCACAGGGTAGGCTTTAATGGAGCTGGGTTAGCTGAAAAGTGTTGAGCCCGCCCTGGGTCCAAGAGGGCCATCGTGACACTCAGAGGAATGGCCTTCTGAAGTCCTGACCAGGGAAGAGGCCTGGGACTCCCACCTCTGCTCACTTCCCTGGGAACCAGCACAGACCAGGAAGGCTCACAATGGAAATGAGCCCACTATGGTTGCCTCACGGTGACACCAGTTAAGGAGGTGGCATAAGTGACAATCTGACTTGGTCACCACAGGGTGGCCATGGAAGGCAGTGTTGTCCAGTGAGCCAAGAACTGCATTGTCCAACCACAGGCCACTTGGCTTCCTCTGCGGAGGGTCACTTTCCCACACTGCAGAGGGCATCTGGGACGTTGGCTTGTCCATAAGAACTAGAAATAAGGCTCAGTCTGTGGTCTTTCCGTGGTAGAGACTGTGAAGGAGCGTGGAGGACAGGCACAGCGTGGCCCTCTAGGGCCATGGAGTGTGTGGACAGACCATCTGAGACCCCTCCCCCTCCCTACTCTCCTGCTGACCGGCTGCCCTCATCCCCTGGTCTCACCTGGGTCCATGCAGGGAGGGGCTCCAGCAGGAAACAGAGAGCAGGAGGCTCATCCCTCTGGAGCCACCCCAAAGGCGTTCCTATCCCCTAGGCATGAGTGACGGGGACTTCCTGACCACGCCAAGTCTGGGTGCAGTAATGTCCCTGCTCCCAATATCTTGACACTCACAGATTCCTTTGGGAAAGAATCGCACACTTCCCTCTGTTCCTACAAGGATGCTGCCTGACAGAGACCAGAGGAGAGGGGGGTAACCAGGACTGCAGCTTCGCGAGGCATCTAGATCATTGCTAAGCAGATTTCTTTTCTTGAATTTCCTTGATGATCCATTTTATTTTTTATTGCAGTGAAATTCATATGACATAAAATTACCCAATATAAAGTGTCAGCGTGACATCCTGAAAACCACCCTTGGTCTCTAGTTTCAGAACACTTTCATCCCCCTGAGTAACTCTGTACCCAGGAAGCCATGACTGCCCAAGCCCTGACAGCCACCTGTTTGATTCCTGTCCCTGGGGCTGTCCCTCTCCTGGAGGCTTCCTCTGAATGGCACCCATGGGATTGGACCTCTGTGCGCGCCTTCTCTCCCCGAGCATGCCATTCCAGGGTGCACCTGTTGGAGCATGAGTCAGGACTTCCTACCTTTCAGTGGCTGAATAACTGGTGTGGACATCCCACTGTGCTTGTCCACTGGCCCACTGGTGGACATCTGGGCACCTGGGACTCACGCTACCATGAGCAGCCTTTACCCAGGTCTCTCGGGTGTCACTATTGCACGAGTTCTCAAACCCCAGGGCACCTCTTTTCCCTGGTGGGCAGGAGCCTTTCTGAATGGGAGGGGGTCTAAAGAAGAGTGTCCCTGTGGGAGGGGTGCTCCCTTGAGCTGGACACTCCTCCCCTGTCACCAGTGGTTAGAGTTACCCTGCCTAGAGGCTGCCTGTTTCTCATGGCTGGTCTCTATGGTCACTATGCAACCTCAAGTCCTGGGGCAGCTGCTTCCCAAGGGTCATGGAGGGGAGACTGGGTTGGCCTGAATGTCTCGGGCCTCCAGAGCTCTGCTCCACAAAGCAGCCACACGCGTAGGGGACTGGAGGGGAGGGACCTGTGACACCTGGCCCCAGACAAGGGAGAGCTGTGCAGCGCCTGAGACTGACAGCTTGTCCTCATCCTTGAGCCAGCCCCTGGCATGTTCACCACCCAGCAGGGGGATGCCACCCTTTGTTTCTCTTCTTCCTACACTAACAGGTCCTCTCCGAATGTGACAGCAGTCAGCTCCTGGGGAACGGAAAGTGACAATCACCTGAAAGCGGACTGGCCAATATCCTGTCTTTTCATTGCTAAGTTGTCACCTCTTTGCTGTTGTTTTTATTACTTTGGGAACAATGGTGTCAATAAATTCAGATAAACACAGTTTTATTTTTAAAAAAGCATGTGTTTATTGCTAAAAAATACAAATCTCTGAAAACTTACCAAAGACAGCAGCATATCACTGCTGCCACTGCTCCCCTGTTCTGTCTCTGCCTCTCACACGTGAACACACGTGCATGCACACACAGGCGGGCACACTGTAGGCATGGCCTCAACACCCAGCAGAGGTCAGGCTGAAGCTGAAATTTAGGTGATCCTGGCTTCTTTCCCACACCGTGAAAGAAACCCCCTGCCTTTCCCCCAAATATCTGCAAGTGCCTAGAGAGAAAATCAGTCTTAATATTTAACAGCTCATTCATTCATCTGTCCATCAGATCGCTACAAGTTTAGCTTCTCTGAGCCACGCTGCTCTGATGGTTGGGGACAGGGAGGTGGAGACAGCAGGTCGGACCTCCTGGGACTGCACCTTCCAGCAGCTGTCCCTGCAGGCCCCATGCAGCCCTTGCTCCTGGACACCCAGATGACAGCACAATTAACGGTGAGCTCAGGTGTTGACTGAACAGTCCAGATTCAAATTTCTTGGCGCCACACCCTCAGTTCAAAGAGAAATGGAATCTCTATCAATTCTCGAATCCTACTCACTTTGGTTAGAATTTTTTTTTCAAGCTGCTTATCATTCTATAGGTAGTCAGAGAAATAATAGTTTTTACTGCATGCATGAGTGCGACTGGGTTTCTTTATTTCTGCCATGTATGTTTTTATTGATTTTTACTGAAATATTGATCTGACACACATACTTGGCAAGCTGGGCGGGAATTCAGTCAAATGCGGGGGATTTTTGTTATTATTATTGTTGCCTGATTTGCTTTGCCTGTAAATTGAGTAAAGGAACTGATTCTAACTTCATTTATTTCCTACTGTGGCCAGCTCTTTAGTCCCCAATACTCTCTGCGCTACAGAAAGGGCACTTGCTCTGACAATAAAACATCAAGTCCGAGATGCCATTTACCAGACCATCTGTGATATTTCTTCTCCGGGCGCCATGGTTTGTGGTTGCTAACGTATTTCTTTGGCTATATAATTTTATAATTTACTTCCAAGGTTGAAGGGCTATTATTTTATATCCCAAACTGTTCCCGATAACGTCCCAATACAGAGTATGTTTGATTTACGGGACTAAAACTCTATGTTTCCTTGCGAACTCACTTTAAAATCACTTCCAATGACTGTATGATGAAAAATATTTAGATTTTTCAATTTTTCTGTGAAAGTGAACATGCTTCATGCTCAGGCATATTTTCTACGTTAGCAAAAAGGGCCTCAGGCCTCATCAGCATGGAACTGAGACTCTGAGGCCAATTGCTGGTCATCTTTGTTTTGGTTTTATGTGAACGCATTGGTGACATCCCGCTGAGCAGGTGTGTAGTCGCTCTCCTTGGACATGGCTGACCTGAACTCTCTGGACCGAGGCTCACTGCCTTCCGGGCACTCACGGGCTTCTCCACACACATGAACTTGCACTGGAAAACCCAGACCTTCCCATCATTCCCCACATTCAGGATGGAACTCCCTCCAGGTCAGTCCCACCAAGGGACATCAGCCCAGGTCTCAGCCGGTCACCTCAGTCTGTTCCCCAGCCATTACCAGGGTTATTCTGAGATTTTCACTTTCAGTCTTGACTCCAAGATTCGAACCTCAGTCGGCTGGAGCTGCAGCCATGCCGGCAGCCCTCGCAGAGCTGGGGAGTCAAGTGGACATTCCTTTCCTTAGTCCTTCTTTATTGCCCTCAATCCCAGTGATTTTGGGGGGAGAAAGTCCATTTTACAGAATAGTGGAGTGAGGGTTTAAAATTCCAAAATGGAGATTTAGGGGCTTAAATTGTAAAATTAGGCCATCATTTTTTTTTTCTGATTACATCTGAGAACTATAACAGAATATACAGTTAGCTTCACTTCGTAGGTGCTAAAATGCTTGGCTTACAAGTTGGATTCACAGGGAGTTATTGGAGTCCACTGTGTGTGATCTTGGCCCTCAGCTCTTAACTGTCTCCATCTGTGAGGTGGACTTTAAGTGTGGATTATGCAAGGTGTAGACAGGGCTGGAGGCTTTGCAGGACTCGAGGTTTTCCAGGGCTTGGTCACAGAGCCAGAGTGGGAAGAGCTGAGCTTACAGGGCAGAGGTGGGCCCAGTCCAAGAGCTCTTGGAGGCCTGTCATGTCTTCCCTGGGGCAGGCCTGTGTTTATACCTGACGTCCTTCCAAAACGAAGCCCACTTTATGTCACCAGTAAATCTTTCTTCCATTAACATATATTTGTCAGAACAGTTTTCTTTCCTCTTCTAACTGCCAAGGCTAATTTGTAACTCTACCTTTCTCATGTCTGCCCAGCTCTGCCTTTTAACTGCACCCAACCCAAATGTAATGAATAAACCTTGGGCCAGACTTTCAGAGCTCCTGACCTATAAGCAACAATACGGCTGTGCAATAGAAGAGGTGACATTTAAAGAAAGGGAAGAATCTTGTTCAAATGTGACCGGCCAGCACAGAATGTATTAATTTTCCAAGTGCAGGCCTTGTGATCTTCTGACACCCAGGTTTGGCTGATATGTGATTCTTCGCCTGGCAGACAGACTGGCCGCAAGCTGGACCCGTGTCCAATGCCCCAGGTAATTACTGTTGGAAACTGGGTGCTGAGTGGCTTGCCATGAGGTGCTGAATCCAATGTGGGAAGGCTCACACAGTGCCTTTCTGAGTTGACAACAGGAGTTTCCTGAAAAAATAATAATAATAAAATAAAACTGGTGGTGACACGGAATCTGAGTCTCGCACTTATGAGAAACGTCTGAAGATTTCCAGCCATGCTGCTCTCCCCTCTCCTGCTGTTCCATTATTAGAGGTGTCTCTCTCATTGATTGTGGCTGAAAGACCACAGTCCCCTAGGGACACACACAGCCAATTTTCAGTGATCCTGTTAAATCTCCTTCCCATTTAAAGATCTGTAGATAAAAAACGTTTTTTCTGGCCAAGCAGTGGTTTGTCACAGTCTCCTGAGTTAGTGTCTGTTTTCTAAAACCCCAGGTGGCTCCTCTGGAAAAAAACAGCAGGTGGAGGCCGAGGCTGAGGTGGAGGCTGAGGCTGCTGTAGCTAAGACGGGCTTCACTCCGCCAGAAATCAAACCCTCTATGCTCATGGGGCACCAGTAAGAGCAGGGAGGAAACACCTCTGTTTTGGAAGCCCTTACGTGTTTCTGAGCATTTGTCAAAGGATACTTTCAAATGCTCCAGAAAAACACTCCTCTTGTAAAAGATGGAGCTGAAAACGCGGAAGCTCATGTGGCTGCTCCCCAGCCTCATTCTACGAGGTGGACAAGTGAAGAATCCGATTCTCAGGCGCTCATGGAGGCTACCAGCCATCCGCCAGCTGCAGATGCTCCTGGTGCCTGAACCCAAGCCTAGGGAGCCCCCAAATCCTAAGAGCAAAGGAGGGGCTGGTCGTGGGGATGACCTCCAAACTCCTACCCTGCACCCACTCTTTCAAACATTGGGTTCCCACATGTGGCAGAGGATGCTGACCACCCAAAAAGTCTACCCCAGCCCTGGGAGCAAAAGAGCCCATCCTTCCCCAGCTCCCAGGAAATCCAGATTAGCTCAACCCAACCAGTCCCTTTCTCTGCTAGGATTGGCTTAGGGCTAAGCATGTGACCCACTGCCAACCAATAAGATGTGAGAGAAAATGAGCCCAGTGGTCCCTGGAAAAGGGGACCCTGGTGCCGGGAAGGAAACCCGCTGTGCTGTTGGACCTAGGGACCCCCCCTGGAGCTAAAGCAGCCATCTCCCAGGGCCAGGGACCCAGCTGATGGGCTGAGGCTGGAGAAGCAGAGAGGGGAAGGGGAAGCTTATTTACAGCTGCACAGTAACCTTTGCCGGGGTCCCCACACCTGAAGACATTCTGATATGTGAGATGCTGAGGTTTCCTTCTCATTGGGCTGTTTGGGTGGGTTCTTCTGTTATCTGCCACTTGAAGGATATTTGGTAAGGCTCTGCATTCTCTTTAATTAGAAAGACTCCTGGGTGACCTCAAGAGGCCCTTCTTTGTCCCCCAGTGCTAAGCTCTTTCTGAGTCAATGCAGAGGGAGGAATTCTATCAGTTGACAAATCCCCAGCCCCATCCTTCTCTGAGCAGACACTGTCCCGAGGAATCTGCCCTCTTAGGATCTCTCTGAGCGGTTGTCCACGCTGCATCGGCCACCAGGCATGGTCCAGCAGCTGCAGGAATCTTCTGTGGCACTGGAGTTGAGGAGCCAGAGTGTGGGGCATTGCCAGGGGATGAAGGGGGAGGCTGATCCTACTCCAGGAACCGACAGAGAGGCATGGAAGGTTCTGGGATGCGAGAACCTCAGAATATCCATGCACTCTTCCTGCCTGCAGGAACTCTGTAGGATCTGCGAGGGATGCTTGAGGGACACTGCATCCGGGCCAGAACTCCATGCCCCACCCTCCCTGCTGGCCCTTTCTGGGCTTCCAAGACTGCCTCCCCATCAAACCTTGACTCTGACTTTGCAGAGACTCACACAGGAAGAATCAGCATTTTCCCTTCCTCTGGAAGCCCAGGCACGACTCTCCTAGTTGGAATGCTTGCTGGTCCCTCCCAGTGAACAGGGATGGGGGACATTTAGGCTGATGGTAACTTTCCAGAAGATTCTAAAGACTGGGATTTTCCCAGTGGGTCCTGGGGTGGGGGTGAGAGCAGGTTGACTTTCAGATCTGGCCTTCGGATTTGCACTTCTGAGCTCAGAGAATTCAGTTCATACACCAAGGAAAAGCCACAAAGTCTTAGGAATTGTAAGGAAAGGGAAGGTGATAGGAGAGAAAGGGAGGAAGAGGAGGAAGAGGAGAATAAGGAAGGAAAAGAGGAAGGGAAGGCCTTTGATGAGACTGCAGTGTTCTCCTCCTGGACTTCTTGTCCTCCCCCCAGTCAGCCTCTTTCCCTTCTCTCCCTTCTCAGAACCTCGTGGACTGTGAGCAGGACACTCTGGGCCCAGCTAGCAGACTGTGTCAGCTTTGACACAGGGTCCATGGCTCTGTCTGTGGATGGTGGAAAAGCTGATTCTGGGACTATAAAGAAAAAATTTTTTTTGTACCTGGGATTGAACCCAGGACGACTTCACCACGGAGCCCCATCGGTAGCACCTTTTATCTTTTACTTTGAGACAGGGTGTCACTAAGTTGCCTAGGGCCTCAGTAAATTTCTGAGGCTAGCTTTGAACTTGAGATCCTCCTGCCTCAGGACCCATTTTGGTTTGGTGACATTGCCTTTGTAGGTCCAGCCTCTCCCCTTCAAAGGAAGCTTGTGAGAGCCTCAGCTTGTACGGCTTTTGTCCTTACATGAAAGGACTCCTGACCTCCAGAACCAAAAGATAATTAAGTTGTGTTGGTTTAAGACACCAGGAGCGTGGCAGTCTGCTACAAATAATAACAGGAGTTGAGCCGCACAGCACCTCAATGACTTGCCTAAAGCCACTCCACGGAGCAACCCCAGGACCGGGTGGAAAGCCCTGCTCCAGAGGCCTCCCTCTGCACCCCACCCTCTCTGCTCCCACTTGCTACCTGCAGACTTCCAGTGCTAGAGCCAAGCACCCGGTATAAGGAGCCCCTGGCTGGCTGGCATCCACCTACCCTGCCTTTGCACTCCCCAATAGGACCACCTACACTTTCCAGATGTGCACCTGACCTTCCCAAGCCCACCAGCTGCCCCAACGCTGCTGAAACCTTCAGCGCTTGCTTCGCCTCTGCTTAGGGGGGAATCTCGATCACCAGGCTGCAGCTGTGTCAAACACCCAGAGATTTTCCCACTCCAAGTTTGACATTTTAAGCTGATAGTGGTCAACATGAAGGGCCTCGTAGCTTCATTTTAAGTCTAAAGCACGGCGTCTCTAACATCCAAGTAGGACATTAGCCGAGTTCCTGATGCAGTTGTTCAAACATGTGGGACTGGTTAAATTTACAGTGGCCTTGAAGGAGCTCTGGTGGTCGAGGGGTAAGGGAGTGGCCCTCTCAGGATGGACAGATCACAGCAGGGCTTGACATACATTGTTCAATAAATGCCTGCAGACACACATCTACAGACATTTATTGAACAATGTCATGGCAAAACTTCATGACAGCTTGCACGTTCTGGGTTTCTTTGGGGTGAGTAGGGGAGGATGAAGGGGCTTCCCATCACCCACCTATGTTTTTGGTGGGCAATGAATTAAATTGACATAAGGCAGGGTTGAAGCTTTATGATATCCTGAGCTACAGAAAGGAATAGGGATCACGGCTTCTGGAGGGGGTAGAGACAAGTTCTCCAGGGTGAGAGAAGTGTATGGTGAATACAGTTTGCACTGATGTACAGATAAGACCTCTCAGGTGACAAGCTTTCTCAGGGAAGCCCCTGCCTGACACAGATACTTGGGCTAATGTAGATTTCCTTCCTAGACATAATTTTTTTCTTTACCAAAAGGCAAAATTCTCAGAGTTACTCCTATGTCTTTAGTTTCTCAAAAGAATTATCTCAAAATAAGCAAAGACGTTCTTATGTGGCAGCATGTCCTGTCTGCAGCCATGTCGGGGGGTGCGTCCTGCGTTCCACCTTGAATAAAGAGGAAGCTCTGGAACCAGGCAGTGGTCATGGTCACACCACACTGACCCTGTCCTTTATGCCTTTGAGTTGCTCACTTTAAAATGGTTAAATCAGGAAATTTTACATCATGTGTATTTTACCACAATCAAAATAAACCCAAGAAACCTCAGGTTCTTAACAGAGTGGCAGCCTCTTTTGACTCAGACGATAGGTCTTTCTCCCATCCTGGGTCCCTCACTGTGCACCTGTTACAGGCCAGCCAGTTAGAGACGTCTGGGGTACAGAGCAGGGCAGGTCTCTGTTGGGGAGTCCTTCACACCCCAGCAGAGGAGAGACACCATGTCTAGTGGCCACAGAAATGGAGACTTCAGAGAGCGAGTGTTGGAATGACCATAAAACCAGGTGCAAGAGGTAATGTGAGGTGGACAGCGAGGCTTTAGGGCAGAAGGAGAGTGATGGTCCTCCTGGAGACACAGGCATATGGCCCCTCCCAGCCACTGCCCCAGCCTGGGGAAGCTGCAGGTGGGGAGCTGAATTCTCCCTGGAGCCCCAAGAAGAAAGGACTTCAGGTCCAGAAGTAGGGAGAAGGCCAGGGTGGCGGGGTGATATGGAATGGAGCTGGAGAACGGCTGATCAGGGGAGTCCTGTCCAGAGATGTTCCCTCTTTCCCTCTGAACGAGGTCTGTCTGCTTGAGCCCCTTTGGATAATGCACTTAACCCCAACGAGTGAGTCTCCTCCAGGGAACTTGAGGCTCAGTAACACCCAGTAAAGGGGAGGCTGGGAGGGGAGTGCAGATGTCCCCAAACAAGAGTCATTCATTGGTGGCACCAGCAACTATGGAAAGAAGGGCTCCTTGTCCTGGGTTGATGTAGGTCCAGGTGTCAAGAAGTGGCAGTCGGAACTGGCTTGTGGGTCAGCCATTCCCCGGTTGCAGGCCTTGAGAGGGAGCAGAATCCAGCAGTGCTCTCTGGGTGCCTGTGCGTGGGAGCTCATGACTTTGCCCCGCCCTGCCTTCTGAGGCACCAGATGTCTGTCCGCAGTGCTCCCTGCAGTGTGCATCAGACTCTAGGGGACCCCATCAGGCCTCAGAAGCTGTCATCCTCTCCACTTCACAGCGGGGGACACAGGCTCAGGGAAACCCAGTCGCTTGCAAAGTCCAGGCAGCAGACCAGGCCTTGAGGCCTTGTTCCCAGGCAGGGTGGCCGAGGAGCCCATAGTCTGGGTCTCTGGGTGGTGCAACACCCTCCTGGCCACTCCCCGGACTCTCTGGAACGCAGGCCGGATGCCAGGGACAGGGTGGTGTCTCCATCTGAGCTGCTTCGACAAAGTTCCATGGACTGGGCAGTGCATGAACCACAGAAAGTCAGTGCTTCGGGTTCTGGGGGCTGGAAGTCCAAAGCAGTGGCACCTCCAGATTCAGGGACCAGAGAGGCCCCATTCCCAGTTCACAGGCCCGCCCTCTCGCTGTGTCCTCGTTGGTGGAGGGCCAGGGAGCTCCATGGCCCCTTTTAGAAGGACACTAGTTCCACCATGACTGCTCTGCCCTTATGACCCCGTCACCCATGAAGGCCTCACCTCCACATGTCCTCACGCTGGGAGCTGGGCCTCCACAGGTGGACTTCAGGGGGCACAGACCTTCAGGGCTCAGCAGGTGGGCCCCTAGATCCCCAGACTTAGGTGCTTCCCAGTGGGATCGAGGGGACCTAACAAAAGTCACATTTGTTGCTCGCTGACTAGGAATGAGACACCTTCATGTTTCCAAATGCGAATCACTGGGAAGCCGGGAAGAGGATCAGCGGCCAAGAACCTGGCCAGGACACCTTCCTGCTGGACTCCTCCTCCTCCTGTCCTTCCTCTCCACTCCTCCCTCCACCCAGTGGTGGCCATTGGTCTAATGACCACTCAGGGACTCTCCCAGAGTCTGCGAATCCTCTGCACAGGGATGAGGGCAGAATTCTCACCTCCTCCATTCCAGAGGTGATCACTGAGGACGAGAGTCCAACGGAACCTGCCCACCTCTTCCAAGGTCAGTCAGTAGCCACGGTGGCCCTCAGCCCCCACTGGTCTCCCTTTTCCCCCACTCTGAACAATTCTGGATATTCTTGTTTTATCATAAGGAGAGATGAGGATTGGTTAGGGAAAGAAAAGGCAGCTATAAGGAGGAGGGAGGCGAAAATCACTCCTCGTTAGCTGATTACAGTCCTTCTGGATGTCCTGCAGCTGTGCTTCTGTACACAGGCAGCTCCAGATTGCACATGCTGAGAGAAAAGTTTAACAATAATCATAGAAAATCTATTTATTCCCGGCTGTCAGTGCGGACACCACCCGCCCTCCTCATATCTGCTTAACGGCAGGTACTGGGAGGACAGAGCTGCTCTCAGCAGAGGCTCGGAGGCTGTGAACCCAGCTGTCCTGCTCCAGGGGTTGCCTGGTGTCTCTCAGGGTCCCCATCCCACTTCGGAGAAGCTGACACTGGGATGGGAAATGCGCTGTTGGAGATGACTCTTGCCTCTCAGGACGTGGCGGACACCTGCTGGTTTTGTCCCTCTGCCATTTTCCTTGAGGACGACCCCCTCTGCTATGGTCAGTCCACAAGGGCCAGGAGGCTGACCCAGCATAGCTCCAGGGAAGGAGAAGATCCAGGACCCACAGCCCCAGCCAGGAAATGGATTCAGCAGCAGCAAACACTCAAAGGATGCCCTTTGTCCTCCAGCTGCCCGGCTGCCAGGCCATTGGGCTGTGAGCCATGGGTGAGATTTGCATCCTTCACTGAGAGTCTGCTCCCACAGGCCCAGCAGCTAAGCAGGCATGGGCAGGTTGTGGCTAAGGCCATCATTTCTCCATGGTGGCACCTACAACTCATCCTTTTGCCTTCTGTGTAAAAGCCAAGCCTCCTGCAAAATCCTGTCCTCTTGGACAGCTGTCCCTCAAACCCCTCTCTTTTTTTTTAAGAGAGAGAGAGAGAGAGAGCATTTTTTAATATTTATTTTTTAGTTTTTGTCAGACACAACATCTTTGTTTGTATGTGGTGCTGAGGATCGAACCCAGGCCGCACGCATGCCAGGCGAGCATGCTACCGCTTGAGCCACATCTCCAGCCCCTCTTTTTTTTTTTATTAATCTCTTTTCCCCTCCCTGAGAGCATCCGGGGGTGCAGTGTACCCAGCAGTGCACAGGTGGAAGTGAGATGCTCTTCAGGCCGCTCACCCCCGACTCTCACCCCACTCAGTGAGCATCTGGTGCCAATGCCCAGGTGAGCTTGGGTCTACATGTGCAAATGACAGAGGCTCCATCAGCCTGGGTCCCTGAGTAACTGCCTAGAGTTGAGTCCCTGTCCTCCACCCCACACCCCTACACCAACCAGACTTGACCAAAAAAATTATAGACGTTGGGGAGACAACTGAAAGGACATTTCAAAAGCTACACCCCAGGGGTTGTAAAGAGCCAGGGAGTGTGTTCAGCTTTGCTCTGTCATGACCATCTGTGATAACTGCTGAACTCTGCCATTACAGGAAAATCATAGAGGCAAAGCACAAACAAATGGGCATGGCTGTGTGCCAATAAAACTTTATTTACAGAGTCAGGCCAAGGGCCGCATTTTGCCCAGGAGAGCTGCTTGCCCATCCTTGCACGTGATCCTCTGCTTTTGCCTCAACAGGGAGGCTGCTCACTCTTCCCAGGTCCTGTTCCTGCATGGGGATGGGGGCTTCCCTCTCAGCCCACACAGCCAGTGGACAGGGAAGGCAGCTGCCTCCTGACCTCCGTGCCTCTTGCCTGTGGAGGAGGAATCTATCCGGTAGATGCAATTGCCATTCAGAGCACCCCCTCATCCCACCTCCTGCCTCCCCTCTGCTCTCCTCTGAGCCCTGTAAGGAGAGCTGAGATCTGAGCAGGGGTTTCTTCCAGAGGGGATGAGAGCCCCTAATTTGCCCACAGATAGGGCCATGCCTTCTGGTCCAGCTTATCTCATACGAAAGCAAATGGCCTTTTGTCGCACTGATGGGCTCCTGTATCCATCTCTCACTTGGTGCCCAAGTGGGAGGCAGGGCAGGGGGCTTCTGCTCTCCTTGCTCCAGCTGGGTTTGGCTAACCAGAGGCACCAGTGGGAACAGGGTGTGAGAAGAGGGTAGGCTGGGCTTTCTGCCTTGTTCCAGCGTTTGCCCACCAAAGGACACAACCCCTCCCTGATGGCTCTGTCCTAGTGACCACTTGTCCCTGTTCTAAGAGCTTCCCTTGTCCTCTGCTCTGTTGCTTTATTTCCTTAAACCTGACCCCACCTGTGTAAGTGTCCCTTTATAACTGCCTCCAGGGTACCCAGCCACTGTGCATTTCTTGTCTGCCGAGAGGGGAAAGGGGACAGAGCATCCTCTCTAATGCCTGCCCCAGTCCTGCCTCTGTATCCTGTGGTGGGTTGAATGGTGGTCTCCAAAGGGTGTGTCCACCAGAACTTCATAGTGTGGCTTTATATGGAAAGAGGATCTTTTTTGCAAGTGCAATTCAGGGAGGAATGGAGATGAGGTGTCCTGGGTTAGGAGAGGCCCTTCAGCCAGCGAGTGTCTATGTGAGTAACTAAAAGGCACACAGATCCAGAGACAGGCTGTGTGAAGACAGATACCGAGGTGGAAGCATGCAGTCACAGGCAAGGCACATGGGGTTCACCAGGAGCTAGAAGGGGCAGGACAGGCCCCTCTTGAGACTTTGGAGGGAGCTCAGCTCTGCGAGCCCCTGGCTCCAGGGCTGTGGGGGGGTGTATTGTGTTTCAAGCCACCTGATTTGTGGAAGCTTGTTGTAGGCGTCCCCAAAATAGCACAGCTCCCAGCCGACTGGGGTCACCTGGTATCTCTGGGCCGAGTCTGGGTTTCCCACCTAAGGATGGCAGTGTCTTATCCATAGGTGACACTGATGAAGAGGGTCCCTTTTCTTCAGGATACTTGAGCGTTGTGCTCCTAGGAAAGACTTCTGTCCCCACGTCAGCCCCGCCATCATCCCGCAGCTGCTGAGCCCCTGCCCGGCCGAGCCCAGCCCTGCAGGGAGGACAGCTCTGCTGACAGCAGCAACTTCGCATCTGCTCCAAGACCCCAGTTGCCCCTGCTCCTGTTCTCTCCTGGTTCCAAAGTGTCCTTTTGCTTGCTTTTCATTTATGGCTGCATCTCAGGTGGCCTTGCTTCTATTTAGAGCCCAATCCAGGGCAAGTCCCATCACAGGACTCTTGTCAGCAGAGCTCAGCCGCAGGGAAGAGCTTCTGAGAGTGCTTGAGACTGGCCCTTTACGGTGCCAGGGATTCTCAGGGCTGTATGTCTTTCCACATTAGCAGGGACCTGAAACAAGGAAAGAAGACTTGTAGCAAGTTTCCCAGGAGGAATTCTGTGGAAGAATATCTCCCCTAGGTTCCATGGGTTTAGGACAAAGACCACAACGTAGGAGCCAGGAAACCCACAGGCCCACAGATGATTTTAAAGCTTGTTTCATATCTTACAGGAATTAGTAGCCCACATCTACGCATGGTCTGTTTTACATAAGAGTCAATTCATCTGTCCTGGCCCTTCACCCTAAGAACAGTTGGCCCAAGTTGACCTATTAACTGGGCTGGTGCATGCCATGTGCCACTGCCCCCTCCTCTCCATACTGTCTGACACCTGTCCTACTGGAAACAGTCACCGAACCCAGGGGCCTCTCTAGATTGGAGTCTCTGCTTCTCTAACACCTTATCCAGCAAATATATGCTGAGTATGTGAACCAGGCCATGTGCATGGAATGGGGTGGTCAACCAGGCAGGCAGGGTCCCCGCCTCTGCCCTCGAGGGTTTTCCACTGTGTAGGAAACAGGGTCCTCATATAATGTGACAGGGGAAGGAACTTCAGCCTCTGGAATGCCATCTGGAAGACCCAGGATGGGCACTTGTGTCCTTCTGTGCGTCCACTTTTATTCTTGGTGGCATAGATTAGGTCCAAGTCTGCTGTAAGTTCCTGGCCCCATGTTAGCTGTGCTTGATGTTCTTAGTGTTAAATGTGAAATGACCCTCCTGAGCTCCCAGCATCCTCCTGACCTCCCGACCTCCCAAGCACTAGCTCAGGTTGTTTGTACTGGAAACAGACCTCAGTTTTGGACTTGATGTGTGTAGTTAAAATTCTCACCCAGCTGAAACCCTTCAGCAAGCCTCCAAGACCTGAGTCATCCGAAGGCAAGAAAAGTCCTGTGATTTTAAAGTAATTAATGTCTGATGTATTTGAAGAGGTAAATTGTCTTAAAGGAACTGAGAGAGCCTTTTAATTAGGGGAGAGCCTGTGTTTACCTGGCGAAGGGTGATGTTCGCAGAACCACCCTGTTAAGTCCCATGTCTATTACTAGAACGGCGTAGTTCTGAAGAGCACCTCAGCTGGAGGACTTAGACTTGGACATTTATCACCTGTGAATGCACTTTCCTCTCTTTTTCAGTGTGATCTTCAAGACAATCGTGGGAAATAGCCATCTCCACAGCTTTTGGGCAGGTAACATCTTGCCCAGGAGTTGGATGTGACAGTGAGGCGTGGCCCCCCCTGGTCCAGTGTCATGCAGAATCCCCACCATGGCCAGAAGGTGTGGTTTCCTCTTCTCATCCCGAAGCTCCAGAGCTGTGCCAGCTCTTTTCTTCTCCTCCTGGCCCTTGTCTGTTCGGAGATCACAGGGTGGGAGACATCTGCGGGTGCCCAGGCCTTGGCACAGAGAGGCCACCCAAGCCGGATTCTTCAGTGAGTCTTTCCACACCCTCAGCTGGCTGGAGGACGTGTCCTGGAGCCCTGCCCAGCACTCCCCTTGTCCTTTCGGTTCTTGTCCATTCTCTGGGCTCACAAAGGCACTTCCCAGCAGACTTCGGGAATGTTCTCTCACACTCTGGGCTATGTCTTCTCTGAGCCTTTACATCGCTTTGAAATTGACTAGAAGATGTTCCCCTGGGGACACAATTTTGAGAGCCCACAGGAAAGGAAATACTCATAAGATGCACTTTAAAACTCAGAGGTCTAACCTGCTGCATGCACAGGACCCCGAGGGGTACACTAGGTGTGCTTCTCAGAGTTGGGGACTCCATCAGGTGGCCCAATGCTGGGAGACCAGGGCTGAGGATAAAGGGACCAAGGAAGCTCCCTAAGGTGAGGGAGGAGGAAACAGGAAATGAGGAAGATTCCCTCCAGGTTGTCACCCGGGAGACCACCCAACCTCCTCTGCCATTTATCTCTTTGCCAAAAAAATGCCCACCAAGTGACCTCCTGGCTGCAAGTCACTCACTCAGTAGTCAAAGTCCCTCATAGCAGCCAAAAATACCCTACTGTCCATCAACTGGTGGATCAACAAGACACGGTCACCTGTAGCAGGGCGTTGCTCAGCCATGAAGAGAAAGAAGTGGGACATGGAGGGTCACATGCCAGATGATTCTTTTCATGTGAAAGTCCAGAAGAGGACAGTCCTTACAGATGCAAAGTAAATTAGTCCCCACCAGGGCCCAGGGCACTGGGGAGAATCGAGGAGTGACTGGGGGTGGATGTCCCTGGATTTCCTCGGGGACATTAGGAATGTTTTGAAATCAGACGGTGGTGAGGGTGCACACAGCTTTGAGAATCAACCCATAACCACAGAATCAAGCACTTAGAAAGGGTGAGTTTGGTGGGTATGCAAATTATATCTCAACTTAAGAACAAATTCCAAGCCCCAGGGTTGTGGGTTTGGGGTCCAACCCAGGTCACCTGCTGACCCGTGGCTCCGGGAGGAGAGGGGATGCCTCCTCCCTCACAGGCTTCCTGGAGATGCATTCTGGGAGCTGGAGTCTGGGGTTGCACTCACCCCAGGAACCACACTCCTCCAGGCAAGGCCCCTTCGCTAGGTGCCATGAGGGAGGAGGGTGGTGGCTGCAGACAGAGACCTGGAGGACAGGAGGGAAGGGTGTTCACGGCCTTCTCTGTGTGTTCCCAGAGACTTTGATTTTTAAAGTAACAAACAGGCAATGCTTAAAAAAAAGAAACTTAAAAAAATAAAAATAAAACTATGCAGCCAGCCAGAGAAGGGTTCCACTTCCAAAGGGCTCATGTGGTCACCCTGGACCGCCCCGTACCCTGCTTCTGGATAAGCATGAAGCCACCGACTGGCAACCTAAGTCCATCTGCAAGGCTCCATCGGCCAGGGACGTGGTGGAGTCGTGGGCAGATGTCTCAGCACACTGAGGACACCTGAGGTGAGGACAGGAGCCCTGGGCAGACTATGGAAGAGTTTTTGAGGAGAGTTAAAAGCAATGTGGGCCTGACTGTGAAGCTCCTGTAGTCACCTGGCTTCTCTGCACCTGAGAAATGTGGTTGACCACTGCTAGTCCTGGGTAAGTTGCAAGTGTCCCCTCCTCTGGGAATCTGCAGGATCTCTGATGAATCCTAAGTGACTCCACTGGTTTTGGATGCTGGTCACTGTTCAGAGCAACATGGACAAGTTACATTGTAACAGTGCTATGTTGCGTCTTAGTGGTGGGTGAGTTTGAATTGAATTATTTCCTATTAAATATTCAAAATTTAGGTCTTATGAGCAATGACTGTAAAATTAAGAAAAAATGAAATCAAAGTCTTGGGGTGGAGAGGGCCAGCTTTTTAGGATGGCTGAACCCCCTGCAGCTCAAGACGAAGATGTTGGAGTTGGTCTCAGAGGACCGTTTCTTTGGTTGGTGATCATGAGGACCAACTGGGAGTAACTGTTACTACTCCCATTAGACACTGCCTTGTGGCTATCTGTCTTTTCTGCCACAGAGACCCATCTCTCTTAGCTCTCCCATGTTTTCACTGTGGATCTCACTCCCCAGAAGCCTGTGGTCAGACACCACTTCTTCAAAGGGATCACGGAGAATTTATCCAGCCTTGCTTTTCTGGATGCAGGGCATTTTGTAGGGAGCAATAAATGTGGATGCTTGGGCATTTCTGTGAGGATGGGTTACACCCTGGTACAGTAACAAGCAAGTCTGAAATCCCATTGGCTTAAAAAGTGTGCTCATTGACTCGCTCGAGAACCCCAGGTGACAAAGGAGCCACCACCTTGACTAAGGCCAGCCACCACCCACCCTCTCCAAATATGGGGTTCACTGAGAGGCATATCTTAAATAGCCAGTGTTAACTATCTGCATGAGACACCCTGGTCTCATGTTCTGAAAGGATGGAGCTGAGTGCTCACAACTGCTTCCTCCTGAGAAGCAGGGAATGGCCTTGGTTAAGATGTTCAGATAATGGTAGTTTGGAGAATATGATGATGTATAAGTAGCAGAACAGGGCAGTGGGTTAGGGGGCCATTACTCCAGGAATGATCACTGACCACAGCAGCAAAGTGCTCAAGGGCCCCACCCCATCTATGAGTCAGAATCAGTGTTTTAGCAAGCTCCCTAGGGAGTGGGTGCACACCGTAAGATCTGAGGATTGTGCAGCCAGAGTACATGAGCGTGAACCCCAGCTCTGCTGATTTCTAGCTCTGTGACCTTGGGCCACTGAGCTAAATTCTGAATCAATTATATGATCTTAAATGGGCTTAATGACAGCAGTAGTGCCACAGGATTGTGGTGAGGGTGAAATGAGTCATCACCTAGCCTTCTAAACAGTGTCTGTCACAGGGTAGGGTTCTGCAAGTGTGAGATGATGGTGGTGAGGAGGGGGGTGGTGGTGGTGGTAGTGATGGCGCTACTGCTGCTGCTGCTGATGACAATGATGGTGATGATGAGGGCGATGGGCAGAGCACTCCTCTGCTCCCTACCCAGGCCCATCACGGTGATGGTGTTGATGACGGTGAAGCTGGGGGAGATGATGTTGGTGAGATTATGACAATGGTGGCAGTGGTATTGGTGGAGAGGATGGTGGTGTGACTATGATCATGGCGATGATATGACAATGGTGATGGCTGTGGTTATGGTGATGATGGTGATGATGATGGTGTTGGTGGTGATGGTGTGATTATGATGATGGCGGTGATAGGACAATGGTGGTGGCGATGATGGTGCTGATGCAGCAAATACAGTTAAGGCACTGTGAGTTGCAAGGCATAGGAAGGTGCCCTTTGCCAACCTTGAACCCTAATGGAAGAAAGAATTCTATTTTGTGGGTCTTAACCATAACGAAGAGAGGAGTTGGGCATCCATCAGTATTGAACGGGAAGTGGGATAAGGGCCAACTGTGGGCATTTGAGCAATTGTCCTAAAGTTGTTCTCACAGGCCAGTAACTGACATTCTGTATCTGTCCTTGGGTAGCTGTGACCATGTCCCTTCAGGGAAGATTAAATTCTACACAGGCTGAGTTTAGGGAGGGGTAACAGAGCAGCATGAGGGGCTGGGGACCTTTCTGAATCATTAAGCAGCTATTACAAAAATGAGGTCTAAATAAGTTACTGAGACATCTAGTGTAGGAACCAGATACACCGAGCACACACAGGAACACAGTGAGGCTAGTGAATGATTATCAATATGGACTTTGAGGCCAGTAGCCTGGGTGGAATCCCAGCTCTACTCCTTCCTCTCTGGGTGATCATGAATGTGTCACTTCACCCCCTTTCACATCAGTTTTCTTGTCTGAAAACTGGATAGAAGAAGAGCACGTGTTCAGAGACGGTTAACAGAATTACTTCTTAATTAGTAAGTACCTAATAAATGCTAATTGTTACTGGCATCCTCACCATCACTATTAGACAAAATGAACAAAAGACAGAATGCATAAATCTCAGATTCCTCATTAGCAAATGGGTTAATAATGTAGGATTGGTGGTATTTATTCATTGGATAAGGGGCTGGGGATACAGAATGAAGCAGGTCAGACTTTGTTTTCCACCCAGCCCACATGAAATAGGAGAGTGAGCAAGTAAAGGAATAAGAGTGGACAGTGACAGTCCCCACAAACGGTCCCTCACTGGTTTCTATTTTTGGATGATGTGAACATTGGAACACCTACTGTGTGCAGTGCAGGGGGAAGAGGGGTATGTCCTGTATTCCACTCCCCTCCCCAACCAGACCAAGGTCCTGGGGTTTGCTCAAAGAGAGAAAAGACATTGCTACAGTTCACACCATGCAAAACCCAGTTGGGTGCTGGGTTGGGTTGGTGGCCATGACCTGGTTGTGCTATTTCTGAGGGCTGAATTTAGATGCCATTGATGCCGCGTTCCACCAATAAAATCACCTTGGTTTCCTGAACTGTACCCATGCTCCCCAAGGCTGCTTACCACCCCAGCCTTCCCCCGCCCATGAAGGGCACACTCAGAGATGCATGGCTCAGTCCTCTACTTCCTCTCCCAGGAGCCCACTGACCATCAGCAAGCCCTGCAGTTCCTGCGTCCTTCACCACTCTGCTCTCTACCCAGGTCCAAGTCCCAGGACTCCTGGGTGCCCTCAGGAGAGCTTCCTTGGCCTCTGGGCTTCCTCTGCCTCCTGCTACAGGCGATGTGCTTCAAGCAACCTTAGCAGACCTTCTGGGAGGAGAGCAAGGCCCTCCAGCTCCTGGCCCCCAGCCTTTGCCCTGCTGATTCTCAGTGTGAGAAACTCACCCTCCCTTCACCTGCAATCCCTAAAGGTGCACCACAAATACACTCTCCCCTTAGCCCGATCCACGTTATTCAGAACACACATCATTGTCTTTGGGGATGAATTGACTTATACATTTCTTGAGAGTCTATCTCCTCAACCAGAATGCAGGATCTATAAATGCAGGGCCTGTGTTTTTGTTCAAGCTGGAATCTGGGCTGACAAATAGGTAAGAAAATGACAAATGCTTGTTGAATGAATGAATGAACTGTCAAAGGGCAAAACTAATGTTCCCCACTAGAGCTGCTACCAGGAAAAATGATATAGTGTCCAGAGCAATGCCAGCCCAAGAACTTAGAACTTCCTTTTGTGTTCCATTCTTTGCTTTTACCTCTAGTAGGAAGCAGCAGAGTCAGAACTTGCTGTTGAATTTGTAGGATGACCAAAGCTGTTTTATGAGGCCAACATATAGCCCTCATTTCCATGTGTTCAGTAATTTATTATGTATAGGTCTTATTATGTGTAAGGAAATCCTGAGCCAAATTAGCAAGTTCTGTCTTTTATTTTATGCAATATTAGCAATTTGGAATTTAAGCACAAACTAAAAAAAAAGAAAAAGAAAAAGATCTGAAATTGCCTCTTTGACTTAGGAAGGAACCCAACACATGTGGAAGCAACAGGTTTCCTTTTTCCAATAACTCTCCTCTCCTATAAATCATGCTAATTGCCTCCATGTGCCCACAGCCTTCGGGGAGCTTTACAATAGCCTTTGAGGAGATTAGTGGTCTCTGATGTTCCTTATGAAATTCAGAAAAGCATCTGGAAGTAATTTAAGTTAAGGAATTAATGATTTTGAGGTTAAATAATACATGACTTAAAAAAAATAAACACAGGAAACTCTATAAGCCCATGAACCTCTAGGTTTGCACCTCCATTCCTGTGTATTTACCTAACCAAGATAAATGACCACGTCATCCCTCAGATTTGTTGGATCTGTATTTTGTTTGATTGATTTTTAGAAGACAAATTAAATGAGGTCCCACAGTTAGACTTGCAGAGGGGGAGCTCCCTGTTTCCTAGGTCTACTTCTGCAGGGATGAGAAAGACAGCCTCTGGGATGCTGGGAGGCCTTGGCCCAGTGTGCAGGGCTTTGTTACTAAGCAGAATGGCCACACAGTCAGGTGGGCTTACCAGATTGAAGTCATCTTCCCTTTTTTTAAAATTTCCCCTTCATTTTGAGTGGCTACGTATTGTGTTGTGTTGGGTTCAATTTCCTCTTGTTTTATTTATTTGCAGGGTGGAGTCCTTAATCCAGGGAACACATCTGGCTTTGCACAAGAAGAGCAATGTTCTGTGCCAAAAGGAAAGTCAGAGAGCAGGGGAGGGGCAGCTGTTGGTCTGCAAGGGAGAGCAGGGGAGGGGAGGCCCCAATCCAGGGCTTTTATTTTTTGTTCCTATTATAGGATAGGAGGGAGAGAGGATGAAACAGATTCCAATCCCATGGTCAGAAATAATGGGAGATGTTGTATTTCTCCCTGATGGCGGGAGGCTAGGAACATTTAAATGAAAAATATTTATTTTCCAATGACTTCCAGGCTTAAAAAGAAGAAGAGGAAGAAGAAAATATGCCTTTCATTTTAGGAGCCCGTCTACTCCACGACTGATCCCCACTAGCTGGGCACTCATTTGAGCAATTACCAGCATAATCCACTTAAAAAGTTAAGTCGCTACTCCCCAGGCCTATGAGAACCGACCTTTTGGGCACAGCTGGCTCCCCAAGCTAAAAGAGAAACAATGAAGCATCATATGCTGCAGCCTGGGACATAGAATCTCCAGCCCCCCAGCCCCCAGCAGGGAGAGGCTCCAGAACTAGGGGTGCTCCAAAGACCTGGCTCCATCCCCGATTTCTCCTTGTGCAAGACTCATATTCCCTTGAAGCTGAGTTGAGGGACCTTTCTCCTTTATCAATCAAGGACTTCTTTGTTTCATTTCAAAATTCTTTCCTCGAGGATGGGCGAAACATAACCCAGTAGTCCTTCCTTCAGAGGTTGGTCTGAGCTCACCTAGGGTGAGAGCCAGGAGCCCAGGGAAGGTGGGGACCACCGGGACTGGGGTGCTGTAGCTGGTGCAGGACTGGGCCAGGTTTCCAGTCTCAGAACCCATAGCCTTTCGCCCCCAGACACCAGAGGGAGCCGGGGTCCCGCCCTCTAGTTGCTTGCACCTGGTGGAGGGGGAAGCACCAGAGTCCTTAACTTGGCAGTGACTGCTCCAGGGTCCTGCAACGCGGGCGAGGGGAGCGCTGGGAAAACCTGAGAGGATGGAGAACAGGTCAGGAAGCGGGGCGAGGACAGCCCTTCCAGATCCGTAACTGCAGAGAAACTGCTCTTACAGGACAAGCTTGGGGCATGCGTGTGTGGCGGCGGCGAGCTGGGTTTTGTTTTGCCCCCGCCCCAACAGTTAATAAAAAACACATGCAGCGCGACGTGCGAATCCAACGGCATGAAAGGATATGCAGTGAAAAATGAGTCTTTCTTTCGACCCTTAGTCCAGTCCCCTTCCTGAGACTGCCGGTGCCTTGTGTTCTCCATGCACCGTGCTACACCTACGTGCATCTGTGTCCATCTGAGTTCCTGCCCTGCACGTTGCCTTCCCCACTAAATAATGATTCTGGGAGATCCAGCCGCACATGACTTTTAAATCCAGATGGCTCCAGATCTCAGAGCTAAAGCGAGGAATGGCTTGAAGTTGACGTTGGGGTATGACAACCACCGGGCCCGCAGTGAGCACAGGAGGCGGCGACTGGAGGGACAAACTCCATCCTGCGTGCAGGGTGCCTGGGTAGGACACTGCACGAAGGCAAGCGGCTGCGAACACGGTGTTTCGCGGTGCTTGCTTCGCCCCCTTCCCTAGTCTCCTCTCACTTTCCCCGCCTCCAGGGTCCTTCCCTCCCGCAGGCGCGCTCCTGGTCCCCGCCCCCTCCATTCATCACGGGTCGCGGGCGGGGTGTGGGGTGTGGGGCGGGGCCTAGGCGGGGTGGCGGGGGCGGAGGGGGGCGGGCCGGGGGGCGGGCCGGGGGGCGGGCCCGCCGGGCAGTGGCAGTGGCGGCGGCGGCGGCGGCTGTGGCGGCTGCTGGGGAAAAGTTGTCCTGGCCTGAATGCCAGCAGCCTCGGAAGCCGGAGCGCCGCGGCGTGCACGCCGAGAAGCAGCCGAACGGACGCCGGGGCTGCCGGGGCTGCCGGGGTGTCCCCGGGCATGGAGCAGCCGGCGGGGGCTGCAGGCGGGCGCAGCGCCCCGGGCTGGCAGCGGGCGGCGAGAGCGGCCGGGAGCAGGATGCGCTCCAAGGGAGAGGCCCCCGGGCTGGTGGCGCCGCTTTGCGGGGCGCTGAGCCTGGTGTTGAGCGCGCTGCTGGGCAAAGGTCAGGTCAGGCGTGAGTCGACAGCACCGGCTATCCCGAAGTTTCACGGAGCCCCGGTGAAGGCCAGACGAGGAGAGCCTAAACATGGGGTGCAGTGGGGACATTGACAAGGGCGCCAGTCCCATCAGGAGCCCTCCACGGAGCGCCGAGCAGCCCCTTCCCTAGAAGGGTGGATCCAACTGGGCGCCTGGGCTGGGACAGGATAGGTGCAGAAGCTCCAAACCCAGTACCCTAGACCACCCCAGACCCAGTGCTGCCTCTGGAGTGAGGAGGGGGCACTTTCAGAGCGACCCCCATTCCTGAGTTCCGCGGGGACCAGCCTCGGCTACAGCAGTCACATTGTTGAGCCGGGTTGCTTGAGAGGGGAGCCCAGTCCTTTGAGCCCCTTCCTCCCAGCTGTGCGAACCCCATCCCCAGGTCAGACAGGGGTACTGGGGATCCAGTCCCTCTCTGCAACCCCTCTCTGCAAACGCTGGGTCCCTAGAACCCACGGTGGCTCACCAAAGGACTCTTACTAATCGCGCAGCTCACCCAGACACCAACTTGGCAGAAACCTGGGACTCTCTCCAGGTACCCCAAATTAGACCTGGTATGTCTTGGGGGCGCGTGTGGGGATGAGTGCGCTTCGCTGGGGCGGGCTCCCAGTAGCTTTCTCCCCAGAGGGCTTTCGCCTCTGCCTCCCCACTCCTCGGAGCTATAGGGATGACTACTGCCGCAGGTCTTTGAGATTTGTGCAAGTGAGCCAAAGTAGGGCTGCTGAAGGGCTCAGAAAAGGTAGCTGTTTCTGTAATCACGACCATATTATTATACGCATGTGGGGACCATGGCCTTGCAGGGCGATGAGAGATGGTCCCAAGCCCAGCTGCAGGAGCAGCTCAGCAGCCCAGGGGTCCCAAGGTGTGGTCTGGGAGTGGGGAGAGCATTCGGTGGACTTCCTGCCGCCTGCGCTCTGGTGAGGGTCTAGGGTCCATTTGGGTAGCTGTGGTGTGCATGCACAAGTGTGTCCTGAGGCTTTGCGCAGTGGGGCGGGGCTGGCCCCAGGCACTGGCTCTGGGGCTGGGAAGAAGTGCAACCTCAAATCTACCCCATAGCAGAACAGAACTCTCCCGCCCAGCTCTCTTGGGCCAGGCTGGAAACGCATTGGTAGAGACAACTTGCCAATGGATGTTAAAAAGCAGAGTTTGCTTTTCAAAAGTCATTACTCACCACACTGTCTGAAATTCCAGAGGAAGCTGCTTTCCTGGAGGAGACAATTTCCCAGACCCGCCAACTGGGTGTGTTTGTGTTTTACTTGTGGTTCCTTTCTCCAGACTGCCCCAGGTGAATGCAGTGGTGCACTTGGAGGGTGTGTGTGTGTGTGTGTGTGTGTGTGTGTGTTGGGGGGGGGACTTTTTTGTTTTATTTGCAAGCACCAACACCCAGAAGCCTGCCCTGAATTCTGCTATTAGCTGGAGGTCCCTGTGTTTCTAGGACTCAGTTTCCCCAAATGTAAAGTGGTCATTGGAAATGCCCTTCTCTGCATTTCTCACCGGGGTCTTTGGGATCAAAGGACCTAATGCACAGAAGGTGCTTCCTGGAGGGCTCTGTCTGGCTGGGTTGAGCCAGAGCAGAGCCCTCTTTCCCTTTTCTGCCCTATGTCCTTGAGAGGTCTGAATCAGGTGAGGATCAGTTGTGTTTTTAAAACAAGTTGTGGGCTTTTCCTATTCAAAGCCTGCATTCCTGGTGTGTGTGTGTGTGTGTGTGTGTGTGTGTGTGTGTGTATCTGTGTCTTCTACAGGATTTCACTTTTGATTTGGAGTAGCGATTGCTACCGACATGCACGTAGAGGGGTTAGGAGCAGCTATTTAGTGGGCATACAGAGCCAGACCAGCAGTGGATGGGGGTGGGGTGATGAACATCACAAGCCAGGGAAGTCCACCCTATAGCAAAGCCACCTGCTTCTGCCTTGATGTGGTTGGTGGGCTTCTCTGTCCTTGCTGCAGTTTCACAGTGTGTGTGTGCGTGGTTTGAGGTCTTCGAGGGTCTGTAGTTCATCTTCTGCAAAATGTTTTTGCAGCTCATTTCTCATGATCAAAAGCAGCCGTTCAATCCATCCTCACTTCTGATTCCTCCACACTTGCTCCATAAGAGCAAATGACCCTTCTTTAAATTTGTGCTATCAACAACAACAACAACATCAACCATACTCTAAGTCTTTCTTTGTGAGGATCTACTTGCTGATTTCTGGAATCCTTGAGACCCACTGGTCAATGTTTAATACCAACTATATGTTTATTTTCAACTATGAATTAAGAAGCTTTGCAATTTGTCAGGGCTCAGAAAATACATAGTGGTTCTTAGAAGTTTCCATAATTAGGACAGTTTTGAAAGAAGGGAATCTCTTCTTAAGATTAAGATGAGTGAGTTGAGGCAAAGTATCTTTGAGCTGGGGGGTTTGATATCTGGGGCCCTAAAAAGCAGGTGGAAGGGCAGGTGGCCTGGGGGGAACTCAGAAGCTTGTGAAGGTGGTTGGTCACCTGTGAGGCACTGTCAAGGTTATACAGGACCACAGTCTGTTTTCTGAAATCCGGGGACTAAAAATGTTTCAAGAGCTAGGATTATGGAAGTCTTTGAATGGCAAGATACAGAGTAGAGACCAGGTTGCACATTCCTAGCAGATGCCTTCCTGTGCTTGGCTCACAGTGGTGCCTTTCTGTGGTGCCCATGGGTAAGCTGCAGGAAACACGAGTCTGTCACAGATCGGGGCGAAGACCCCGCAGAGCTGAGCTGCACTTCAGAGCTGGCCATCCAGGGACTTAAACATCCACTGCCAGCCAGACCCTTGCTTCGTCAGCACTTTGGGAATTAGGGGTTTCTGAAAAGGGATTTGGGGCCTGTTGCAGGTGTGAGAAGGACAAGGAGGTCACTGGGGTGGGAGGTCCTCCTCAGCTTGCCCAGGGTCCCACTGGCACCAGGGAATGAGCTCACCTTGCCCTGCCCATGCTTGATGTGTGCGCAGGACACTGAGCACAGAGACTCACATTTTCACCCTTCAATCCCTTCCCATCTCTCATGGTGGAACTCCTGTGGCGTTCCAGCTTCCTGGAGCTTATTTTGTCTTCCTGGAAGCCATTCTGATTAACTGTCCAGCTCCGGGGGGCCAGATCTCTCCTCTAATCCACATCCCTTGACTAGTGCTCCCAGGTCCCACAGCCTGCAGACAAATTCCAATTTGCCCACATAATATTTGCAAACACCAAAATAGGCTCCCGACATTTGAAAACAGGGGAAGTCACATATACAGATCAGGATTTCCATGATATGTACATCTATCAAGGCATCTTGTTGCGCTCCGTAACTACTTGCAATTTTATGTATCAATAGAAAAGATTGCATTCTTAGTTCACTAGAAGTTGCGTGCAAAAATGCTGTCAGATACTCTTTTGGCTTCTGCCAAGGTGGTCCCACAAATGATCTTCTTGATCCTGAAAAAATAATCAGCAATTCCAGCTTCCCTTGAAAGTGCACGTACCCTGCTATCCCCAGCAATGTTCCCATGTGGCTCCTTTGCACCCCGTGAGCAAGTATGTCCCTCTCTGAAGGTGCTTATGCACACTTCTCTTCCCCCACTCACCTGCCTGGTCCTCATGACCCACTGTACACTTGATCACGAGAGGGGCAAGAGTCAGGCAGGGAAGAGCCTAAACTCTCTAGTTAGCACTAGCAACAGCGTAAGTGGAAAAGAAAGCCTCTGGATATTAGTCTGCAGGCCTGAAGAGCAAGGTTAATAAAAATGAGTCCTTGCTGTATTAATTGGAGTAAAGGGGAATATTACTGAATTAATGGAATAAAGGAATGGCTGATTGACAGACATTTTTACTGAAAGACCCCAGCCCCATAACCTAAGGCCTGATTATGAAAAGTAGAAAGTATGTAGTAAACAGGTGAGCTCACCACATGACCTGTTAGAAAGGGCACCCTGACCACATCACAGGACATGCTTGAGCAAACTGGGATCATAAGCGCGAACAGGGAGGAAACACAATGTAAACCTGTGAGATTTATGAGTTTTTCGGGAACCTATAGTGAAAAACAAGTTTACCATAGTGAAAAACAAGTTTACCCTTTAAGTGACGTGTATGCTGGATTCAAAAACACCTGTTATTGTGCTAGGTGGAAAACAACTCCTTTTTCCCTATAAAAGATCTGTACCCCAAAGCCCGGTGTGCCAGTTCACCAAAGCTTCACCAAAGCTTCGGCTGAGGTTTTGCTGTGCACCCGCAGGCGCCTGTGTATTAATAAACTTGCCTCTTGCTTTTGCAGCCAGTGTGACGCTAGTTCTTTTGGACGGGGGATTTGAGGGTCCGGGGGTCTTTCATTACAAACATCTACTTTGTTTAAAAGCTGGGTTTATTAAGGTGTGACTGCATAGGGTGAAATTCATCCTTTCAAGTGAGTTTTGACAAATGTACCTTCCTTGTGCATTGTACAGAGTGTAAATGTGGCACAATGGAGGTATAACGCATTTCCATCAGCCTCAGAAGCTCCTCTGCTCCTGGGTAGTCAGTCACCTCCCTCCTCCACCCCAGCCCCCAACAAACCCCCTTCTCTTTTTGTCCCTGGACTTTGGCCTTTTCCTTCAAGCCAAAAAAAGGGGTGGTGCAGTAAACATGCTGTGAATATTCACAAACAGGTTTTTAACATTAATGTGTTTTCATTTCTCTTGGAATTTCTAGGCAGTTTGGTGATTGCACTGCAAACTCATTTTAAAATGTGGTTTGAATGTTTTTTTCATTCTTTCTAGGCTGTGGATAAATGTCACAGCTGTTTTGTATCTTCATCAGCACTTGATATTATCATTTTGTTTGTTTGATTTTGGTAGATGGGCAGTGGGTATTTTGTTGAGATTTTTAACTTCACTCCTGACAGTGGTGAATATTCTTACTTGTGTTTAATTGCCATTCTTATTATCGGCAAAATGTGTTTTTCAACATTGTGCCCATATTTTACTCGTTGTTTATTTTCTTATTATTGACCTTTGAGGGTATTTTGTATATTATGGCTGCAAGCTCTTTATCAGATTTTGTTTTACAGACATTTTCTCCCATTGCATCTTTGGAGGAGCAGAGATTTTAAATTTTAATGAATCTAGTTGATTTATCTTTTCTCTTAATGATTGTGTTTTTGGTGTCACATCTAAGCAGTCTTTGCTTAACTCAAGGTCAAAAGGATTCTATATATTCCAATTGGTATGTTTGTTCTCTTAGCTACTGAGAATGCTTATATCTCTGAGTTTGGCTTTGTCTATTTAAATTTTATTCTGCCAACTTTTGCTTTGATTATTTCAAAGCACTGTACCCTCTGCATTATTATGTCCTTTGGTTGAATCACATCAATTAGTATATCATAATGCCTCTCTTAATTCTTGGACATATTCCTTGCTCTGAAGTCCATTTCAGATATTAAGGGTGGCTGCTTCAACTTTCTTTCAAGTAGCATTTATGTTCCATTTTTTTCATTTTAGTGTTTAGCATCAACCTTTGCAGAAAGCACACAGTCCCAACGGAAACCCATTCACTTTTTCCTTCAGTCTGACGGTCCTTGTCTTTTAATCATTGTGTTTAAACCATTTATATTTAATGTGATTATCCATAGATTTACATTAAGAGCCAACATTTTGCTCATGGGTTTCTTCATGTCCCATCTGTTCTGTATTCTTTGCCCCTCCTTCTTCTGCCTGATTTTGGACTAGGTGTTTTTGTGATTCCATTTTATCTCCATGATTGGCTCATTACTTAGAGTTCTTTTTAAGTTTTAGTCATTGCCCTAAGGTTTACAAAGTGCATCTTTAATTAACCAAAGCTTATATTTGAGTTATGTTATATACAGGAACCTTGAAAGCATATATTCCCTGGGCTTTTTCCTGTTCATGTGATTCTTTTTCAAGCACACACCCTCTTACACCATAGGTGTGGCTACAAGAATTGTCAATTAGAGATTATTTGTGCATAATTATAAAAAATGAAAATCACAGTTACTTGGCTTGCACTTGTTTCTGAGTGGGC